>NC_138655.1:118846312-119071312 GCF_964273445.1 Streptopelia decaocto | reverse complement strand
ATATATTCTCAAAGAAGGGATAAGAGATTGTTTATAAGAGGAAAAGCTTGAAAATAAAAAAAGAGCTGAAAATCTGGGGAGGTGAGAACCAGCAGCCAGAATGACTTTAAGAAGGCAGCTGGGAGAGCAGAAGCATTTCCAGCCGCGGGGCTTTTAGGACGACAGGCTCCAGCTGGCTGCAGAGACCCCTCCACCAGCACAACTTCAGCCCCCCAGAGGAGATGCCCCCAGTCACCCAGCACATAAGCCCCTTCATAAGCTGAGCCAGCACTATCCTAAAAATCCATCAGGCTTGACGCCCTGACAACAGCTTCAGATGGCCCCGTGTTGAGGAGCTGTGTCCCTCCCAAGGACACTACATCAGCCGAGGTGGATAAGAGGAACCACAAAGCCACCAACTCTGGCAGCAACCACGAGGGATTTCCTTCTAAATCTCAAGGACTGCGCAGATTTAATGCAGCTCGTAAGGGCTAGCAATGGTGCATTTGGAGTGATTCAGCTTTATAGCTCTCATTTAATTGTTTCTTTCCCAGAAATACAAAGTAGTGCAGCAAAATATATCCCCTGTGCCAAATTCTTTGCTCACATATAGCTTACACCAGCCTCTGTCAGGAGCTGGGGCTGTCTGGTGTGGGGCTTCGGGACTTGCCAGGGGACCCCTTGTTTTAGCTCTCCCTTAAAACCACAGAGTGAAAAGGAGCTAGTCCAGGGTGAGGCTGGAGGGGAGATTCAGGCTAGACATGAAGAAGAAATGTTTTACAACAAGGGTGGTGAAACGCTGACCCAGGTTGCCCAGAGAGGTGGTAGATGTCCCATCCATGGAGAGATCCAAGGCCACCCTCTTCCTCTGTAACAGAGGATTTGCAGGGTGATTGCTTTTGTTAGCCACCCAATAATAACCCTTTGTCTGCTTACACCATTCCTGGGCATGCAAAGAGCCTGGCTGCCAAAAATCCGAGTATTTGGGGATGGGGATGCATGTGGGAATCATTTGGAGAAACTTTGAAATACTGCAGGAAAAGTCCTTTTTAATCCACAGCTGTAGAGTAGTGGAAGCCAAATGGATGGCAACAATTGCCATTTTTTTTTGTCAAGTCAAATCAGTTTACAGACCAAGCGGTCAAAGCATCAATGCTATCCAAACCCACTTTGTCTTCTCTGTCAGCAAGCTCTGGTTTGGGCACCACAAGTTAAAGCTTCATTTCTTTCCTATCCCAAGCTTGAAATCCTCTGCTGTGAAGCTGGGCAAGGGCCACTACAGGCTCCCTTCCCCAGCCCTGTTCAGGTTTTCCCTGCCACATCGACAATAAAGAGAAAATAAAAAAGTGCAAGTAGAGTCTCTGTGTTATTTCTGGCAGCCAATATTGCAAATTTAGTAAGAATCTAGATGATAGAACATTGCGAAAATAATACCGTATTTACAAGCCCAGAGTAAATACTTTTCCAAAGAGACTTCCTCTGAGCCCATGCTGTAAAAAAATGCTGCAATTCAAGTGATGGCTTCAATTCAGCCTGAAATGCAAACCATACATACAGCTCTGCTTTGCTAGTCTGAGACAGTGACAGTACAGCATGTCTTCTCCAGAAATTAGGTCCATTTCCCAGCAGGCATGCCACAGGCAAAACACATAAAAAGGCTTAAGAGATGCATTGCTTGTTCTAGGATGCCAATAAGTAAATAATATATACCTTGCTCATCAGAGGGACATACAGCATGGCTCAGGCTCCTGAAGGCACGGTGGAGAGCCTGTGCAATCTGGCCACTCAGGGATAAAACTTTCTAAATGTGGTTGGAAGGGTTTTATCCTTGACATTTTATTCCCGGGACGCTTGAACTTTGGAAGAATTTGAAGCAAAAAAGTCTGGTTTCAATTTCTTTTCAAAGTGCATCAATTTGGCTTTGTCAAGCTTGAAAGAAAAGAAAAACAATCCTCAAACTTCATTATCCAAGAATGTTAGAAACAGCCCCAAAACTGGAAGGACACCAAGTAAATACGTGGCCTTTAAAAGTGTGTTTCACCCCTGTTTTCCTCTGGCATTCAAAAAAGTGCTCCTGCCCCTGCACCAGCATTAGCAGACCCCTCCAGCAGCAAATCCCATCATCCAAAAGAGGTACCTGAGTGAACCGAGCTGGTTCAGCTGTGGCCATGTCCCTCTCAGCTGCCTGCCTGCCCTGGGGTCCCGAGCTCAGAGGATTTTGCCACAGGCCACCAGTGAGCAGGTTAAGAGCAGATCTGTGCATTTATCTGGATGCACACTGTACAGAGTGTATTTTGCGGGGGGGGTGCAACACACAGGGCTGTACTCACCCCCCCAGCACTGCCTTGCTGCCCGCCCGATGAACCGCAAAACCATGTGGGCAGCAGGAGACGCATCCTGCCACAACTGATTTTAACAAAGGCTGCTTGAAAAGCAACGGGAAAATCTGCTCTGGCTGCCCACCACCTCTGGGAACATCTCCAGAGCCTTGTGCCCAACATGTGGTGCTCGTGGCAGCTCCCAGAGTGTTGGAAAGACAGGCTGGTATGTCAACTAGATCCAGGAGAACAGCCTCTTCCTTTTGGTTTTCTCCAGGAGTTTTTTGGCTTGTAAGGGCATGGCACATAGGTTAATCTCACTGCTGGGGACCCATAACCATGCTGAGGATGTGGAAGGAGACAAAACTCCTCCAACCCAGAATGACTTTGAGTGAGCCTGAGCAGAAGAAAACCCTTGGCAGCATCCGTTGCCCATCATTCAAGTGTTTAAGTGCCTTCCTATATCATCCTACTTAGGGAAGACAGATGGCTGGCAGAGTGGGAATTTACTAAAGACAGGTATTAAATGAGGAATGCCAACCTTGAAGGTAGCCCCAGCTCAGAGCAGCTGCCTGGGGAAGCAAGTCTGCTGTGCTGCCCCCACACATGGCTAGGGAACCATGTCCCACCATCACCTGCATCACCCTGGGGCAGCCCCATGAGCTGTCAAAGCAGCCGTAATTCCTCGTAGACCCACACCAGCCTTGTGTCTGGGGTTTTTTCCACTAGGGATGCAGTTTTTTTCCTCCAAAATGCCTTTCAAGCTGCGGGGACCACGACCCCACTGCATTTCAGCACCCTGTGGCCACCCTGCTCAGCATCAGGGCAGGAATGCGGCAGGCAGGCATTGCCTGTCTGCTCAAGGTGCCCCTGCAGACCCACTTCCACATGTTGCTCCTCACGAGTGATTTGGGAAGCTCAAACCAGGCACTGCAGAGGTGAGAAGAGGGACTGTGCTCCCACAAACCATATGCAAAGGAGTCAGAGCAAATGCTGGGTCTGCTGAAGCCCAGGAGATGGAAACCTGGCGTATCGCCACATGGTGCTGGGTCCTTCCCTGCAGAGTCAGCAAAGCCCTGGTCACTGGCACACAAGCCTTCCCACCAGCGTGTCCAAAACCAAACCAGAAAACGACCAAGTTAAATTGCCTGGTGCAAAACTTCAAAACATGCTGTGCTTTGCTAAATTTTGGACAGTCTGCAAAGCTTCTGCCACAAGGGGATAATTTATGGTCAAACTGTGAGATTAGCATGCTTTGCAGTAGCATAGGACAACACTCCAGCAGCAGCATAAAGGGATGAAATGGTGTTGACACCACTCACTCTGACCATTGACTTTAAAGGGATGGTCCAATGTGCTTCCTTTAACTTCTAAAATAATGTTCCCTTCACAGTTCTTCCCAGTTACTGCTACAGCCTTGGGGCTGCGAACTATAAAATCCTTGAAACCCTTGAGCTCCACAGCCTCTTTCTAGTAATAACCTGGTGTAACCTGGGCTCCAGGTCCTGAGTCAGTTCCTTGAGCTTTTTGCTTCTCACGGCTGAGATTTCCTGTTTCTTGCTCAATATCGTAGAATCATAGAATTGTGTTGGTTGGAAAAGACCTTGAAGATCATCAAGTCCAACCATTAATCTAGCACTGCCAAGTCCACCTCCAAACGGTGTGCCTAAGAACCTCATCTACGCATCTTTTAAACATCTCCAGGGATGGTGACTCCACCACTTCCCTGGGCAGCCTGTCCCAATGCCTGACAACCCTTGCCATGAAGAAATTTTTCCTAATATCCAATCTAAACCTCCCCTGGTGCAATTTGAGGCCATTTTCTCTCATCATTTGTTTCTTGGGAGAAGAGACCAACACCCTCCATGCTACAACCTCCTTTCAGCTAGTTGTAGAGAGCAATAAGGTCTCCATTAAGCCTCTTTTTCTTCAGGCTAAATGACACCCATACCCACTATTTCTGGTTTTGGGAGGCCCCTCACCCTGTCGGTGCTTCTCTGCCTGGCCACAGGCTGAGCACTGGCTCTGCTCACACACTCCATCATTCAAAAGACCATTTTGAACAAAATCTTCAGCTGGAGCTGGAAACTGCTCTGTGTCACAAGAAAATCCCAGCACTTGTACATAATAGTACCATTCCCTTTGCACTGTCTGGTCCCAGTTGAGTTACAGACCAAGGTCAGCCAAAACACAGGCTCATAAAACCCCTAGGAGTAGCCTACAAGAGCATCAAGGCTCCAAGTCTCCCCAATGTCCAGTTCAGCGTCTTTATGGAGAACCTGGGCATGTGATGGAGGACACCATGGAGGAGATGGATGGCCATCACCTGCATGGAGGACACCTCACTATAGGGTGTAGCTGATACAGTCAGGGCAGGGCTGCCACTCAGGGGGACCTGGAGAGGACATGCACTGTCCATTCCTGCACCTGGAATGGACTAAAGCCCTGCAGGGTACTGGTGGGGACTTGCTTTTCCTGTGATGACACTGTCCTTACCCCTAAATTGTGTGATTTTCACTGAGAAAAATGAAAGATTCATAATTCTCCTTGCTCACACCATATAAATCTTTCGGCTTGCAGGAAGTTAATATTCATCTCATCGGTGGATGGACAGGGCATTTTTCATCCTGATGCTGTGTACAGTGCAGCTCAGAACCCCTCCGGTTTAATCCCAGAAGTCAACAAAAAGCTCCACAAAATAAAACATTCTCGGATGCCATAATTCTTTTCCTCAAAGTAGGCAGATTAAAAGCTTTCAAATGCCTCATCCTTCTCCTACCCAAGTTCAAAGTCAGGGCCTATTCTGCAGACTCTTGCACTGAGCTGGGTCTTCTGCTTCTTGGAGACACATCTCCTAAGAGATTGCTGGTTGTCTTTCAGGACGTGTCACCAAGACACATGGGTCTGCTGCCATGTACATAGGCAAACTTCTCCATTACTTTAGACCATTAAAAGCCTTATATGAAGCAGTATCAACCTGTACCTGAACCATCCAGGACACCATGGACCTGAAACAGCACCTGGTGTTCCCAGTGAGCCAGCAAAGCTCTGAGCAGCCATGAATACACAACTGTCCTGCTAGCGTCATGGGACACGGGAGGTCCTCCTCATCGTCCACTTGTTCCTCTAACCCTCACACCTACGTGAGAGCGGCACAACCTCAAAATCCTGGCAGGGATATCACGGAGGGAGAGCAGCGGGTTTGGGCAACCATTGCTCCCTTGTTCCCTCTGCTGCTGTGCAAGATCCTGCCAGGTTTCCCTTTTTCCCCCTCCCCTCGTCCCAGTTTCCTGGCCAGCCTGCTGCACTGAGCTCCAGAGGTTTTCAGAGCAGCTTTCCCCATCTGCCTGCTGAAACAGCAAGAAGGGGGCCCCTTCCTCGGTGAAACAGATGTGGCTTGCCTTTGTGCAACATCTGTGCCTCGTGCTCCCATTCATTTTGAACAGTCTTGCCTTTGTTTACGATTTGTGCAGGGGATGCTTCAGAGGAGGGCAGCAGCCTGCGACCCACAGGCTCGACTCCTTTGCTTCAAGTCCCACACACAAACTGCCTCAAAACTCCTGGGTTTCTTCTGGTGAAAAACAATAAGCTTTGTTCCCCACAGCATTCGGGAATGGACAGCCCCATTCCTCAGTGCTTCGGTTCCAGCCACAGCAAGTGGCTCGCACTCATGATTCCTGTGGGATTCCCAAACCCAGGGAAGCAACAGCAGCAACCTGGGGGCTACCACAGATTCCCTTCCTCACAGCCCCCCTCACCCCAATCGCTTCTTTTGCTGCATTTCTGGGCTGCTCACCAGCTTTGACTTGGCATTCCCAGTGGGGCTGCATTGCTTCAGCTCCTCTGTGCATACCAGCAGCCAAGAGCAAAAGTGCTAGAAAGACACATCTTGTTTGTTCTGGGCTGCATTTAATATGGAGAGGAACACATTAAAATAAAATCAAATGTTATTTCCTTCTCACTCTTGATGAGTTTACCAATCCTGCTGATGAGTGCCTGAAAAACTGCTAAAACTCTTACACATTTTGGCACCCAGTCCTGTTTTATTTATTTTAGTGAGGGTCGCGTTTTTTCTGTATTTTGGGGAGGGGAGATTTTGATCCACTTAGTTTCAGTTTTCATTTCTAACCAATGGACTAGCACCAGGGAATAGCAGTGATTGCTCGGTGCCGGAGAAGGGCTCGCAAAACCCACATCGTGATGCTGGCGAGGGGCAGCACTGGATTCCCTTGTTGGCCTTTCAGTGGACGTTGCCCAAATTGGCCGGTTGGGTTTCCCTGAGCTGGCTGTCAGGTTTTTTCCCTTCCTGGAGAGCAGGAAAGAGCATTCGTGGGATTCCAAAGGGGAGGGAGGAGGAGGACAGCGGAGCCTTTCAGCCCTGCGGGCTTTCTTCTAAACAGAATTGTTCGTAAAAGCCCTGGCTTCAGTTGTAGAAAAAAGTAACCCTGTGTTCCTCTGTTTAAGCCATTCCTTTTTACAGAGGAAAAAAAGGAAAGAAAGCTGCTGGTGACTTGGCTCTGAGTGCTGCCTGAGTCCTGCAGACCCCGTCCCAGGCAAAGCCTGCCAGCAGCCGCCCTCCAGCCCCTTCTGCTTCTCCCTCGAACCCCATCGTGGTACGAGCACCAGACCAGGACCTAAAAAAGGGTCTTTTCCATCAGGGCAAGGCAAATAGCTGCAGGCAGACTGGAGTTATTGAGCGTTTAAAACAGAGGGGGTAATAAAAGTATTTGGCGTCTATGCCAGAGGATTAATAAAGTGTAATCACTCCTTCTTATTTAGACTACCTCATGTTAGGTGAGTGACAGAGCAGTTGGCAGATTTTGAAACCAGAAGAAAGAAGATGTTTCGGTCATGCAGTCATCCCCCAGCCCTCACCGCTCCAGCAGGCTGGGCACGTACAGGGCTGGATCCAACAAGCAACCGTCTGCGAGCGCGCTCCCTGCTAACAGTGACGCTCACAGTTGGGGTGTCTCTAGCTTTCTGCACATGGTCACCCTCCTGCTGCTTTTGAAAGAAGTCAAAACTCACCTTGGGAATTTTGCTTAGGGTTTTGCTGCAAATGCAGCAAACAGCACAGCCTGAATTTATTCTTCGTGACCGTCACTGCCCTGCCTACAGGTGAGCAGTGCCCAGAGCAAACCTGGATTATGGGTGAAATCAAAGCAAGCAATACGGGAGCTCACAAAGGGGAAAGGATTGCAGAAGCAGACCTTGCTTTGCCAAAGCAAAATGAAAATCCTGGCAAAAACTGAATATCCCGCTCTCGCAGGGGAGACCACACCAGGTACCTGGCACAGGCTATATACTCTTTGAAAGGCTTCATAGTGAAGGCTTGTGCAGGAAAGCGTTACTGTGAACAAAAGGCTGGTGCAGGGAGAGCTGCCTTGCTTTTTTCTTTGACAGGGAGGAGTTATTCACGAGCTCAAAATGAGTGACAATAACCTCAGTCTTATCTATTTTTCCTGGTGCTGAAATTCATTAAGAAACTCAAAACATCCTAGGATAGAAATCATAAAGCACAACAGTGGTGTCTCACATAAACACACACCCCCCACACACCCTCTGGTGAAAGCTGGCACGGCCCCACTGCTCCCAGAGTTACTCTGAGTCATCCACATATTCTCGAGGACATAAAAACATTTCAGCAACACAAGCGACACCCAAGCACCAGTTTCTGGCAGCAGCACCGGGCGTCTCCTCAGCTCATCCATCACATGCGTTTGCAATCCCTGCCTGACACACGCTTTGCAAGGGTTGAGGTGTGGGAACAGAGATGAAGCCCCCCCTGGCATGATGCCCCAGCTATCCCCTCCCAGGACAGGGTGATGGGAAGTGGTGGGGGCCCCATCCCAGCTCAGCCAGCTTGTACTTGCTCAGATGGGTCTGAAAACTGGTTGCCAAGGGATGTTCCAAACTTGAGCGCTGAAACTAGACATGAAAAACCACCCTAAGGTTTGAAATGTGCTGCAGATACAGGGGAATCTGCTGTCACTGGGGAAACACGACATTTCTCCCAAGGAAGCATTTTCCTTTGCCAAACTGGCAGGTTTTCTGTGCCTTTTTGATGAAAATGCCATGCTTTGGGAGGACCAAATGGAAAGCAAGAAGGGGCTCTTCGTGGTCGCCAAGAATATCTGCACTTTGCTGCCTTCACCCCATGCTCTTGCCTGCCTAAAGCGATGTGACCCAGGCTCTTTAAAAGGTGGATTTCAGCTGAGGAAGCATGATCACCTCCCTGGCAGACAGCAATGCATTTAGGCACTGCAGCATCAGGCACTGCCTTTACCAACATCCTTACAGTCTGCTTTGTCCACCTCTAGTGTCATTTAAGACAGACACATGCCAGAGTGGGTCCCTGCCTTGGTTCCCTCACCATGCCCCAGTCCTCCAAGAGGTCCCTCTCAACTTGCTCCTGTAATGGACACAGTCGGGACATGACCTCACATCTCATCCCATGGGGTTGGTGTCCCTGAGCAGACCCGGCGTCGCTTCCCGCCATCAGTTTGGAAAGAAAACCCCTAAATCCTACCATGTCTCGCAGCGCCGGATGATGCGCTCCTCCTCGTGTGCCTCACTGCCTGTGATCACCTCCTGAGCCGGGCACCAGCTGCCTGAAACACTTCCATACAACACCAGGAACCCATGAAAAATTTTAAAAAAATAAAAATAGCAATAATAATAATAATAATAATAATAATAATAATAATAAATCCTCCAGCAACTAATCAACCCGCCTCCTCTCCCCGAGCCGTTAACCACGGCTGGGGGCTGTCACCCATGGTGCCCCTCCAGGCTCCCCGCAATCTCTGCTGCCTGACCCCACATTGCCGGGGGCTGCCGAGTCCCTGCCACGAAGCACCAGCAGGCGCCTCCTGTTCCCCCCAGCGGGAGGACACCCTTCAAACTTCAGCTGCAAGTTTTCAAACTCTGCCTCATCCCAGACCCACCTCCCTGTGGGGAGGGGAGCGGAGAGGCTGGGAAGGGGGGGAACAGGCATTCGAAGAGTCTCGATTTCACAATAAAAGCCCTTCTAGCTGCTTTTTTACTTTTCTTTTTCTTCTTCTTTTTTTTTTTTTTTTGATACCGGTGGCCGATTTGAGCCAGGAGGCACAGGTAAAGCAGGCTGGAGACACGTGCTCCTCCCAAGCTCATGGTGACCTCAGTGCCAGCCAAGCAGAGGGACAGGGAGAGCCCCAGGGACCACATCAATCCCAGAGCACTGGCCCTGAAGCCAGGAAAATAAACCCCAAGTCTACTCATGGGTGACTGAGAAAACACCTTTTACAGGTTTTTATTAACATTGCCTTTCAACAACAGTGGGGCAAAGAGCTGCATGTGCTGCACCAGTGCCTGAAGTGGCTGCAGCTCTGGGAGAAGATTTCTTAAAGGCTTAAAAGGCATTAATGCATTAAAAACATTTTTTAGGGTGCGCAGGCACCTGTTTTTCTGAGGCACCCAGGGCACACAGCACCCCCAGGGAACCAGGAGAGGGGTGAGGGGGAGGGCTGAGAGAAGGAGATCTCACTCCCAGGTCTGCAGCACAGTGAGCCCTGCAGTGCCCAGCCAATGCAGCTCCCCACCTGCACCCAGATGTAAGGTGCATCCTAAATGCTATTTCCTCGGATCTCTGGGAGAAGAGGGGCTGGAGGCATCGCTTTGGAAATCAGCGCCTTTCACCATCCCTCCATGGCCAAGCAGGGAATACAGGCAGCTGCCAGCCTGCAAAGCTGTTTTTTTTCCCTTCATATAACTTTTCCCTTCCAGCCCTGGGCTATGGCCAAACAAAACCCATCCGTCCCCCACCATGACAGGAAACGCTGTCACCTGCCTCAGCCCAGTGCCAGCTCCAGACCCTGCCAGCCTGGTTTGGGACAAGAGGAAACCTTCCATGTCATGCATGGGGGGTTTCCAGCTCTCTGACCTGTGCAACAAACTCAGAGAAGAAACCGTAAATAAAACAGGACCGATCAGCATTATTCTTTACTGATATTTACATTTTTTAAAGTCCAACAAAGGCACAGTGCAAACTATTCTGAGGGACACTGAAGACATGATGGCCTAAAACAGGGGTGTCAAACTCATTTTCACCAGGGGCCACATCAACCTCACGGTGGCCTTCAGAGGGCTGAATGTAATTTTAGGCCTGGATAAATGTAACTACTCCTACATATATACAGTCCTAAAATTACTTTTGGCCCTTCGAAGGCAACCGCGAGGCTGATGTGGCCCCTGGTGAAAATGAGTTTGACACCCCTGGTCTAAAAAGAGAAGAGCACAAGGCTGAAGGAAAGGTGGCCAAGTGACTTGACCAAGGTCACACAGGATGGCAGTGGCAGAGCCCAGGAGGCAGCTCCTGTGGCCCGAAGCCCCACTCTGGCTCACTGACCATGCACAGTCCTGTGGTGACATTTCATGTGATCAGCATAAGAACTTATGGCAACACAATGCTCCGCCCAGCGTGGGCTTCTGCTGACCCCATCACCCCTGTGCCTTCACACCCCCTTGGTTCATCTAGCGCATCTTATTTTTTCTGTGGTATGTCTCCCAGCACCTTTCACTGCTACTCAAAACTGTAGCTAGGAGAAGAAGAGGATTGAAGGTTACACACAAAAGCAGCGAGTCTAATTTTGGCTTCAGCACACCCCTACCCACACCACCCTTGGGCATCAGGAAGGGGTATGGAAACCAAGCCCTAGGTCCCCCCATTGCTGCCTGGCCTGGGCACTGCAGCGTTGGACTAACATGTGACAATATTTTGCTTGAGAACAGTCCCCTGGGGCAGCTCATAATCCAATATTTCTAACATAATTAGTAATATTAGGTAATTTGCAATAACCTAGTGTTAGCCTTGGTGCAGGCACGGACCAAGCCCATGGCTGCTGGGACAAGGAGGAATTTGCAGGGCTTCCAAGGCTCAAACCTGTACATCACAACTCGCTGGTGGCACCTCATTTCGGAAGCATTTGCTTTCATCTCCCTTTCTTAATTTTGAAATTATTCGATTTATATGCAATTTTCTGTCAAAATGATTCCTGTCGGTGCAGCAGCATTGCGAGCCTTGACTGACAGGCCAAGCGCTCTGGCTGGTCTCTCTGGATTGCCTCTCCGTACAAATAACCATTTAAAATGCACGCCTGACATTTGAGGAATTTGCCATCAGAAACAGGCATGGATGGCTGCTGTGGGAGGCAGACTATAAGGGATCAGTGGCCAAACTGGTATGATAAGCCTCAAAACAAACACTCAAATTTCAGCATTTTGAAATTTCAATTTAATTTCTGCTCCCCGCCTTCCCCTGGAGAAGTTTTTTAATGATGTTCTCAGTGCAAAAATCAGACTAAAAATGCAGCAAGACCTGAGGACTAAGTGTGTTATGAACCTGTTTCCTGGGGAGGCTCAGGGGTCCCTCCAAATCTATAAAACCGTGTCTACATTGTACCTCAGCTGGCAGTCCCACGCCTGTCAGCATAACCCCATTGGTACCATCCCTGCTACTTCATTCTGGAAAACCACTGTTCACCTGAACAGCGGAAGTGCTTTTATTCTCTCTCTTTATTTTTTGTTTTCTATCACCTAACTGCTTCTGCTCACATTCTCACAGCTGTGCCTACAGCTTGAAACCGAGTTTACTCACTCACACGTGGGTTTCCCTGATTTTTGCTGATCCCAGTCCTTTGATCTGGTGACACCTCTGCAGGACAAGGGATGGTCCCCACTCCAAGAAACTCCCATGCGGTGTGGGCAGCAAAGGGAGACAGGGGAGAGCAGGGAGGGGGAACTGCACCCAGCTTACAGCCCAAATGCAAGCCTCTGCAACAGCCTCGTCTCATACCAGGGTCTTAGGCCAGATGACATACTATTTCCAGTAACAAAGACTTCCCAAGACTACTCCCTCTCACCTTGCTCTTAGGCAGGAGGAAAAGCTGTTTTGCCCCTGTTTGAAGGCATGGGGCAGCAGCAAGGGGGGTCCCCTGACCCTCAAAGTAGACCATAGAGATAGTTTTTCAATTTTCTGGTATCACTGAGCAGATCCAGCTTAGCCAGGGACAGGTATGTGGAAGTTGGAGAGCTGAGATCTTTTCCTGAGGGACAAGCAGCAGCAAGGCAGAGCGCAAGGAAATTGGGGGAGAGCAAAGGCCATGGGCACTATCTTTCTTATGAGGAAAGGATGAGAGAGCTGGGTCTGTTCAGCCTGGAGAAGAGAAGGCTGAGAAAGGATCTCATCAATGTTTATAAATGTCTCAAGGGTGGGTGTCAAGAGGATGGGACCAGACTCCTTTCAGCGATGCCCAATGACAGGATGAGGGGCAACCGGCACAGACTGAAGCAAAGGAGGTTCTATCTAAACATGAAGAGAAACTTCTTTACTTTGAGGGTGCCAGAGCACTGGAACCGGCTGCCCAGAGAGGCTGTGGAGTCTCCTTCTCTGGAGACATTCAGAACGTGCCTGGACACATTCCCGTGCGATCTGCTCTGGGTGAACCTGCTTTAGCAGGTGGATTGGATTAGATGATCTCCAGAGGTCCCTTCCAACCCCAGCCATCCTGTACCCAGAGCAGCACAGGGGCCTCTGTGCTCCCCGAAATGCTGTCACCATAGACATTAGCAGAAGCTTCTGGTAAAACCCTGCCTCCATTTCACAGAATGGCTCACCTTTTCCCTTCCTTGTCCTCATAAAGAAATACTTGTGGTAGAAGGATGGATATAGGCTGATTTATTTATTTATTTATTTTTTCTCCCGAGAAATATTTTTTCTTTCCCTTTCTGTCCCAGTGGATCTGCATTCATTTCTCCCTTGGGAGCTAAAGACAGGCGACAGAGAGGGGGCAGATTTCAGGAGCTGACAAGGAACAGGAAACTGTTCCACCTCTAAGTAAAGTTGAAGGGGTATTTTTTTCCCTGTTAGAAAAGTATGAAGCTCTGATGGGTTTGAGGAACTATGAATATGACTTTCCACATATGTCAAGATAATTATAAGCTTGAATGGATTTCTGAGACCCAAACCCTACCCAGATAAATCACTGCCTATCAACCATGGATTACAAATGAGCCTATCAGAAAGCCTTCAAATTTCTCTTCTCCCTTCCCTGCTATCTCTTACATATGTTGATAACGGGCCTCGACATTTAATAAGGAATGGGCTACAGAGGAGACATTGATACTTCAGCCTTCCTTTGCAGCAGCTGTGACAAAGATGGGAAATTAAGGCTATAGGGATCAAGCAGAATGGGGAGAGAACTGGGCTTCTGCTCAGCACTGTGGGTCTGGGGATGGTGCTGGGACCCAGAAGATGCTGAGAAATAAATGAGCAGCAAAATTGAGTTTTGCATCTGATTTCGGAGCAATACCCGTGCCCCACTTACACAGCCACTGTCTCCAAAATGCACAAGCCTTGATTCCCTAATGTAGACAAAATGCTGGATGTGGGTGATTTCTTTCAATGTGTTGTATGTGGGAACAGACTCTCATGTCTCAGGTTTTCCTCATTGTTCACATGGAAATAAGTGCACCCAGGTCACTTATGGAATGCACGGAATTTTCATAAATCAGCTGAAGAAGCTGCACGCCCCAAATCCAATAATTAAAGTAAATTAATGCTGCCAGGATGCTTTTGTCATCGTTTGTCTGACTCAAGACAAAAGGCAGGGGGGTTACATCCTGAAGAGAGAGAAATCCTTTATGAGCAGTGTTTAAGATGCCAGAGAAAACAGTAACATCTGCAGAAGAATCATATGTTCCCTGAGAGCGCGGGCTTTATGCCTCCCACAAATACCTATTGTATCCTCCTTACTATCATGACTCAAACACAAGTATATGGAGGAAGGGACAAAGAGTTATTAAGTCCTTCAGAGGTGATTACTCATTCCTCCAGCTTACGTTTTAGATAAATGCTAGAAATTCTGGATTGCTTGTCAGACCACAGCATTGTTTTTGCAAGACATGAACTGTGATGATTCAAAAGAGTTGGGGTTTTCTTCTCATTTTTTAATTTCTCAGGACTTTTTTTTTAAAGCTCTCCCATCTTCAGCCAGAAATAGTTCTTACCACCCATGTCCTGTGCCCAAGACATTTACTGCGTTATTAGAAAATGAACCATTTCCCAGCCTGCTCTCCCAAGTGCCACTCTGGGTTCCTTGACTCCCAGCAGCTGGTATAGCAGCTTGAACTTTAACACTGAGTTCCTACACGTATCTCACCCTAGACACCTCTGTCTTCTTCAGAGTCCATCCTTCCCAAGGCAGACTCCCCCTCTCTCAATAACAGCCTTATCTTTTCTTCCTCTCTCTTTCTCCTTGCTAGATACAAACCGCAGTGCTTGGATGAATCAGAAACACCGTTTTCTTGGACTGTCACCGTGTAAATCAAGGGATTCAGAGCTCTGTTATTTACTGTCCCACTAATCCTGCACCATCTGCAAACTCTGCTAGCAAATAAACACTGGCATGTGACTGTGTGTCCTTAACTTGGTCATTGTTTAAAAATACTGGATGTTGGATGAAGAACAATTCCACCCCACAGCATAAAAAGGCTTTAGCACTGATGTCTCATTTTGAGATCTGTTGTTGAGACAGTTTCTCATCTAATATGTAAAGCAGTCGCTCTAAATGATACCATTTTCAAAATCAAAATGGGACATGGTGCTGTTGCCTCAGAGATATCCGAAGTGCCCTGCCAGCACAGATGTCGTGGTCTTCTCAGGAAGGTGATGAGTTTGTCTGACCATGAAACCACATTAGCTGGTGATTGTTACGCTCTTCACTCCTTGCTCCTTCTTGACAAAGACTTTGTTTAGCCATCCACCCATACTACCACATGCATAAAAGGCGGCTTGGAAAAGCCACAGACAAGCCTGAGAAAACTCCACTGGAAACTGTGTGTAGCATCACAGGAAAAAAAAATCCTGAACAGTTGCAAAATTACTGCTCGAATTATTTGGGCTTAGAAGGGCTAAGCATTAGCGCTGGAATGCAGGTTTTCCTGCGCTATCCACAGCTCCATGCGTGGCTTGAAACTGCATCAGACAACTTTCAGAAAGCCCAAAAGGGAGCACGGATGGCGCCAGGCAGGAGCAGAGAGCTGTGATACCTGCGATTCCCGCCAGCACACTGCTGGTGCAGTTTGCAGGGGTGCTGCGTGTCCTGGCTCCCGCAGAGTGTGACCGTGGCTC
Source organism: Streptopelia decaocto (assembly GCF_964273445.1). NCBI lineage: Eukaryota > Metazoa > Chordata > Aves > Columbiformes > Columbidae > Streptopelia > Streptopelia decaocto. Next base: position 119,055,847 of record NC_138655.1, on the reverse strand, counting down.
TCTCCAAGACCTTCCCAGGAACAGAAAACTCTCTTCTTACCTGTGCAGGGGAACAGGCCAGGTGCTGCGGGCAGAACCTGCCCTCCCAGATTCACTGCGGATGCACCGGTGTCCCAAGCTTGGCAGGGCATCAAACTTGGACATGATTTCATTTCCCTCAGAGCATCCCAGCAAACCTCCATCTCTAATCTGTGTGACTGGACAGAAACAAGGAAAAAATGAACAGAAGCTGATGCATAGAACATTCCACCATCCCCCCCTACCCTCCCCCTCCGCCCCCAAAAAAAGAGAGATAAAACCCGAGAGAAGCAATCTGTTTCTTTTCCTGGAAGGAGTTATTGGCATATGCTTGAATTGGGTCCACAAAGACGCTGGGTTGGCTGTTTATGTACCTTTGCATTGGGGAAAGTCCTCTGTCACCATGACGGTAGGTCAGAAGAAAACGTATGCACTAACATATGGAGTACTCAGGCAGTATTTAATCCGAAAGCTTTGAATTGTGGCTGCTGAAAATAGGACTTGACCAACATATGGGCTCATGAATCTTTCCTGACAACCCTGCAGTTACAGAAGCAAGAAGTGAAGCCTCCTGGTTATAAATTGGTCATGAATAAATTTAGGTTGAAAATGAGAAAGTTTCTAATAATCAGAGGAATTAAGTTCTGGGAACTTTCAGACAGGAGATGGAGTGTGCCGGGAACTTCTGTTGCACCCCATAGGGCAGTGGGGGAGAGGAGAGGGGGAATCTTGAAGACTTGGAACACTCTTCTTGTCCACACACCCACAGGTTGCTTTGCATCATCTCCTAATGATACAAAGCAATAACCCTGAAGACGACCTCCTCACAGGCTTTGAGTAGAAACAATCCCCAAATGGTCAAACAGAAATGTCAGATTGTCAGGGGCTACCTTGCTCCAAGCTGTAGGTCCCCTTCCAAGGACCATAAGGACACCAAATTTCCTGGCTGAGCCATGACCCAGGGCTGTTGGCAGTGCCAGTGACCCTGGGTGCTCCCATCCTGTGGCACGGCATTGGGGCTTTCTTCTGCACACAGCCTGAAATTTGCTATAGGATGCTAGAAAGCATGTTGCACCAGGCAGCGTGCAGATGCTTTTAAGTCTCCCACTGGAATAACTGTCCTATGACACAATTGCCCACGTTGACATTTAATGGCAACTCTGACGATCCTTCAAATACTGAGTCATGGCACTCTGAATGAGGACATGTCGTAACTCATCTCCTTTCCATAGACTCCTCTGCAAAATTACAGTTTTTCACCTTCAGGCTCACAGCTGGCAAGCATGTCTGCCACGTGGCACGATGGGGCTGGCTGGTAGCTCCTGTTTAGTCCTCATAGTAGGAGACTGATTTAAAACACTAAACAGCAGTTTTCTACACAATAGTAGTGAATTTCTCGAATAGGTTACGACAATATTGTAGAGTGAGGTGGTGTGAGCAGATGCAAAAGATTGAGTAAATTCATGGACAGTAGGTCTAAAAGAGATACTGAGGAGAATGGGCAGGGTGTGCCCTCTAGCACCCCTAATCCTGCTATTGTAGATGCTGGGGAACTGCAAGAGGAGGGGCTAAACTCACATCCTCTCCCTGCACTGGCAGTGTCAGAGACCCAGGCTGGAGTCATATGGGCCACTGTTGTGCCCCAGCAGAGCTCCGCTGATGCTCCCATCTGGGGCTGCCAGTGAAGTCTAGTGCCATTCAGTGCCAATGGGAAAGTTCAGTGCAGCCACAACCAAGTGGTCATTCCTACCTGCCAACTGGTTTATGCACAGCTTTGCCTTCTGAAGAGCAACCCAAAACCACGCGGTGAGCAGGGGCAACCAGGGAGAGCGAAGGGAACCATTGTGCCATAACAGGGATCACGCGCCGCTTCTCGTGAAGCTGGAGAAGCACATCAACCCCCACATCTCCTGGTTTCTATCCCTTGTGCCCTGACACCTGCCTCAAGCAGAACTGTAGCACTGCCAGCAGAGGCCAGGCACGTCCACTGCATGAACACCTTTCCTTCCAAGGTCACATTCAGGTGGCTGGGAGTTGAGGAATTCTGCTCACATCTGGGATGAGGACCTGCACGCGTTGCCAACAGTAGCAGCTTGCAAGCCTCCCCCTGGACCTTGAAAAATGCTTCAAGCAACCAGAGCAAAAACGATGCCACTTTCAGCTAGTCAGACTTCATTTACTTCATTATGCCATAAATGCTCCAATTTTTTTCCATTATCCACAGAGACTTGCAGGATGAGCTAAGACTCACTTGTGCAATGCGAATGAGGCAAGCAGTAGAAATAAAAGATCAACAACAACAACAAAAAAATCCCTTCAAAGTTACTTGGGGGCTCCAGGGAGGAAGAGAAGGAAGAAGGAAAAAGCCCGCTAGCCTATTTCCTATCCTTTATTTAGATCACCTGCATATAGCATCTAATTGCAATAACACAGCTAGCAACAGCCCCTTCTTTTGTTTGACAGCTTTTGTAAATATGAGGTTCAAACAGTGGCTTTAAAAAGTCTTGTCTGCTGAGTTATTGTGAAAAATACTCAGATGTTGTGCCCTCCCACTGGGTGTCCTTAGGTAAAGCTCCAGCTGATCTCAAAGACAATATTCTTTCATGCTATTTAAATATGTACACTAGTACTTTTTTCAAAGCATCTATCATTTTCATCAAAGCAGAACTTCCTGATGAGATCCTGCCATATAACCTTTATCAGCTGCTCAGTGTCCCAAAACAACACCTGAGCTCCACCAGGAGCCCAAAGTGGACGTGAGGGAAGAGCCCAGCTCTACCACGAGCCACGATGAGCAGGTCAGGGCCTCTCCTCACTGTACGCAAGGAGCAATGCTCCCCAACAGTTACAGAACAAAATATCCTGAAAAACACCCTCATACTGGGACACCACTGGGGAAATGTTAAAAAGAACTTCCTCTGTAATAAGAACTTGGTCAATGCATCTTCTGAGGGAGGATGCGGCTCTGTGCTGGTGGCAGTGGTACAATTTCTAGGCTGCTGACCAGCACAAATCGCTGGCTGCAGGTGGAAAGACTTCTGTAATTCAGATGCACATAGTGGTCTCAAAGCTTTGGCAGGAGGAGGGAGAGTTTGCTGCAAAGACTTACCTTGGGGCCGCTCAGACTGGCTTCTGATCACTGAAAGCAAGATGAGGAAAAAATGACCAACTCTTCACTTCTTTAAAACAAGAATATGACACAGGGGTCAACTGCACAAGGTAAAGGTTGGGCCAGATTCCCACGTAAGGACACTGTGAACTGGAGGTTGCACAGAATCCAAGAATGAAGCCTGTTAGGAGTTCAGGGGAAAAGTGAGGGTGTGGGTAAATCACCAGCATCTGCAGGGCCACTGCCTCTGTCACGACAGGGACAAGGACTGCAGTACTTCAGCACTAGGGATGCAGTGCTTGAACAGGTAAAAAGCACATCTTTCTGCTTCAGAGAAGGAAATCCCAGTTTAAACTCAAAAGTGCCAGAGTGCGACAACAGTATATGCCGCTTAAAGCTCAAAACAGCATTAAAAAGGATTTTAAAAAAAAAGAAAAAAAAACAAAACAAAAACCAAAACAAGCAAAAAACTAAAAACAAAACGACATAAATTATTCAAAGGAAGAACTAAAAGCTGAAGACCTGAAATTAGTAGAGCCCAAACCACACAGCCATCCCTGTAATTTGCTCCCATTACCACCGATAATGCCGTGAATAGAAATCAGCACCTTTTCATCTCGATGAAAGGCAGGCACGTGGAGTTTTCAGAGACACTTCATCAACGTGGGCAGGGGGAAAGGAGAGAAACATATAGGGCTGGAAATATTTAACAGGCACCACTAGTGAAGGGAGACAAAATAAACAGAGGGAATACAGCTGTGAACCAGACCAAACTTGCCACAAGTCCATGCTCAGCACCAGCAGCGCAGTAGTTGTTCAGAACAGACAGTACTATCTATTAATAGACAGGTAACTATAAGACAATGAAAACATCATTGCCTTCACGAGCCTTGAATGAAGGACAGTTTGAATAGTAGTCTTTGAAAACCAGAAAGATCAGTAAATCCAGATATTCCTCTTCCAGGTATCTCAAAAAAAAATTGAACCCCATTCAGATGCCAAACACAGGATGTTTGGACAAGAACCAAGAGCACTTAAATTATTATTATTATTTTATTTTTTTAAGAAATATGCACCACCAGCAAATCACTCAGCCCGGAGCTGCAGCTGGTTCACAGTAACACCGGATTTTACAGCTTTTAGCTACAGATTATGGTTAAAGGTCCAATCCTCCTGCTATAAGTGCTCATGTCTCCCAGATTTTGCAGCAGAGATAAGGGCTGGCATTGAAAACTATTGGTATCAGTTTAGTAAGTGTGGCAACATCTGCTGATCTCAGGAGTAAACTGGATAGGGTGCATTTCCATCTCTGTCCCCAGCATGTTCTGCATTAAATAAACTGGGAAAATAAACACTGGACCTTCACTTTAAGCTTTTTCTAAGCAGCAGATCCTATTTCTTCACACTGATCTCCACAAAGTAAATTAAAGAAGGATATTCTGAGCAAAGTACATCTTGGCCTACTATAAAGGCCAAATGAAGAACTGGATAAGCATGTCCATTGTTCTAAAATGCTTGAGGCAGCACAGTTGCCTCGTTTGGGGAAGCCTGAGGAACAACCTTGTGAAGAGCTCATCTGCCATCATGTGGTAACCATCAGGAACAAAACTCTACTGCTGTTTTCTGTATCCCAGATGCTGCTCACATGGAACATGCTGCCAGAAAGTCACAGCACAGGTGCTAAAGACCGATATATTCCGTTATTGCTCATTCCCTTTCCTCCAAACTGTGAAAAAAGGTACTTTCATGGTAATTGATGGCAGATGTGGTAATACAGAACCAAGTTTCCTTCTAAGGCATGTGATACTCTCACCATGAAGTGTTTCAGATACCTCATCAGCTGCTGAGCGGTATTGGTGGGAGTTAAAAACGCTGGACAAATTGTTGCAGTCACAAGCCAAGGCTGTTCTTTGGAAGCAAGTCCCCTTAAAAATGAGGAAATAATGTAGAAAAGGCATTTGGGAAGCTCATTATGATTGAAGACACATCTATTCTCTCTATAGGCACTTTTACCAATTTTGCCCCAGTTCTATGTAACTGAGCAGAATAATAATACAAAAAGCAAACCAAACCCACTAAGGAACAACTTTTTCACCTTCAGGGACCTCCAGGTTGATACACCTTTCAAGTTACAAGTTTCAGAGTAGGTGCATTTAATCACTTTAAAATCAAGACCTCCAGATGCTTGAGCATGAGTTTTAATCCCAATTTGCAAAATTGCTGCTATTTTTTTTCCTTATTATATCAATTGTGTGCTTGAACTCAATTTCTAAAGGCATATAAAAAGCTCAAGACAACTGTATTAAGTGTTTTGAGCATGCAGATGCCCAGTTCTGGCTGAAATACTCAATGCTGGCCATGTAACTACTTAAAAACACATCTTTGTCAAAGCACGTGCTTATCAGTCTATTTATTTCAGTCTATATTTGACAATTTATTTAAAGGTCTTACAACCTTCACTTTTTTAAAATATGTTCTCCCTCCTGTTTTGACTGTAAAAATAATTTGCTTTTCAACTACAAAAGATCTCAGACTTCCACGATTTCTTCATTCAATATAAATATATGTGCTGCCAACAATCTACACAGGAAAAGATGGCTGCTGACATTCAGAGATCTGTAAACATTACTTAATTGGGCACTTCAGTGTTTCAGATGGATTCATTTTTAGGTCATGTCCCCTTTTACTTAATGGCTTTGATTGAACAGTGAGAATTATTTGCCACGTAGTTTAAGGAGCCGCAATTAGGCTCAGGTCTTGACATAAACTCTTAACTTTAAACATCCTGGAAAGTGAGCATGCTTAAACACAAGTCACCAACTTCCACCTTGTTAATACATCACTGATTACTGTAACTGTACTTACAGGACACCTGCTAGGCATCAGAAGTATGGAAGCACTCCAGGTCACTACTTGAAGACTATTGGGAGTTTTTTAGAAAATATGGAGTAATTTAAAGCATTTGAACAGCAACTTGTCAGTCTTTCAAACACTGACATACTTACATTCTAACCAGAACACATACTTTCAGTTTATGCCTTAATTCATCCAGGAAAGCTCAAGTCATTGATTATTTCTCATCTTTTGCATCCAAGACCGTTCAAGTGATTTTGTTCATTCCCAACCATTTAAACAGACTAAAACTGTCAGGACCTGACCTACTTAAAGTAACTGGGGTATGGAGCACTGAGCATCATTTCTATGGTCAGCTTCACAGAACTTGACAAAAAAACATTTCTGTACATTCCAGGGCAACACTAGGACCATTAATAAATGAGACAGACAACAATTCATGGTCAGATGTAAAAGTGAACTTATGATTACAATTTAAATCAGATGTTTAACCATTTGTTCATTTTAAAGAATCAGAACATGGACACAGTGTCATACATAACTAGAAGTTAATTTTATTTCTGCGCTTTCTGTGCCTTCTGCACCTTCTCTGACTTCTGTGCCTTTGCTGGCTTTGCTGGCTTCTCCGGCTTCTCAGACTTCTCTGGCTTCTTGCCTTTTTTAGAAGCCAGCCTCTGGAGCTTCTTCATTTCATGCTTGATCATCCTGTTTCTCTGTAAAAATGAAAAACATTTACTACTCATCAGAATGAAAACAGCAGCAGCTCATAAATATGCCTTAAGTTCAATTCTAAGCTTTCAGAGTCTACCTTTTTTGATAACCACCCTTTGCTAACAAATTACATTTATATTATATAATCAAAAGATTTACCACGTATCACATTTAAAATGTCAAATTCCACCCAGAACTGTTCTGATCTACCAAGTGGACAACATCATTCTGGCTGGTAACTTGGACACCCCAGTATTTCATGTGTAATGACTTTAATTAAAAGATGAAATATATCAAAGAATCAAAAATATCTGATTTCATCAGCAGGTAATTCCTTTCCCAGATACAACTTGGAGGACTGACACACAGATTGTGTACACTGAAGATTGATCAACTCCTGAAGAGAAAGTGGTAGCCAAAGCAGCACGAAAAATTCAAGGCATTCACATACTTTCTGTCACTCTATCGCCCAAGCCAACTATGAAAGTAAGGCCACTAACATCAGTACGTGGCTCTAAAGTGAAAGCTATAAGCATTAAGCCCATAAAGAAGCGACACTCAAACACTTACCATTTTCTTTGCTTTCATAACCTTGTAGCGATCAAAGTCAGTCATTTTGGCTTTCTGTTTGAAAAGAATAACTAATGAAGCTCAAATATATACATATTCAAATAGTAAAACTCAGTATTTCAAAGCATTCCACAAATAACTCTGATCACTTCCAAATCAGGTTTAGCCACACACCTGGAAGTACTTCACTATGTAAGGCCTTTGCTGGAAAGTGATGGTGCAGGAAAAAAGGCAGTTGTAGAAATGACTTCACAAAACTACCTTTACTGTTAAAATACAAGAAGTTAAAGCTGATATGTAGCAACTTTTAAAAATCTATGCCTTGTCTATCTTTAATCTTAGCCTGCAATTGAAAATACCTAGTTTATTAGATTGCACCTGATTTTAATAAGCAGAAGAATGGGTTTTACTCATTCAGTGAAAAATGGTACCTTTTCTCGGGCTTCGATCTTCTTCGCCCATCTTGTTCCTGCCCATTTTTCATTTATATTTTCCTTCTCCCAGGCACGTCGCACAAACTTCTGACGGGCACTGCATTAGAAGAGTCACGTAATTACATCTAGTCTTTATTAAAATTGGTTCCCTTTGATGCTGGCCCATCAAATTTTATAGAAGGGAAAATCACCCTTCTATGGTACTTCAGATACTTACTTTAAGTCAATGCCACATGTATCTCTGTGGCCTAATCAACGTTTTGTTGTCTAAATGTTTTGCTAGGACTGAACAGATGAGCGACTCCAAAAAGCATCCACAGGCCGACAACTCACCTGTGAGGGAACTTGAGGACAAAGTCAGTCAGCTGCATGCACTTGAAGGGCATAGCCTGCCTTCTGACACCACTGCAGGGGCCATCAACTAGTGCCTGAGAAAGGACAACAAATGTGGGGGTTTTGTAGCAGTTTTCCCTTCATACTCCATTTAGACAGCAGCTTTCTAACAATGTATGAACAATATCTTGGCAACAATGGTCCAAAATTGAATTAAATGTTATGCAGACAAAACCCAAGATTGTTAAGTCTTGCACACACAACCCAAGCTTTACAGGAAGAATTTTAAAAGCCCACCTTTGTCTTTGGAAAAGAACCTCAAACTTTACTAAATTTACTTCTAAAAAAGAGCTAACATGTCATACTTTTTTTTTTTTTTCCAGAACATTAAGCTCAGAGTCCCTAGCCCAAACATTTGCTTTGAACATACATTAGTACCATTCCATTCGTAAGTTTTAGACTTCAACTGACATCACTTGTGCACTTCTAGGAAACACAGCAGAGAGAGGAAAAGTATTGAAACAGATGAAGAAACTTAACAGCAGAGTCAATTATACTGTTAAGCAGCATTCTTTATTTTATCAGCACTGGGAGCACTGGGGATTATCCTCCATAAGTGCTCCAAAGACTGGATGCTCTTGCGCTGCTCATATTCACGTAATTATTACATATGCATTACAATTTTTTGAAAATTTTGACATAGATCTATACTAAGAAATAATTTATTATGTTAGTTATAATTGTTCAGTTTCTTACTTACATCTATTAATTACTAGTTAAACATAAATTAAGCACTCTGCTTCTAAACCACATATTACTCAATCTTCTGTCTCTTGTCATGCAGAAGGATCTAAAACTTGAAAAATATCCTGTCGTTTTGCAGGTGGTCAGGAAGCATCATCTCAATTGGTTAATGATAGGCATGTCTTTCATAACTTAATAACAGTATACATTTAATAGCTTCTCTTCAGTACCACTTGTTAGTGAAAAAAACTTGCTACTGAAATTTTCAAATACAACAGCTGTTAAATCTCATCAATTTTGTCAGTTGCTTATTTCCTTGAAAATTCTATTCACAGAAAAATTACTTTAAAAAATTGATAAGCTCCATCTTGCTGCATGTTTCTGTTAAGATGTAAAGAACACAAAGGTACAGCACTCTTCACTTACCCTGTTTTGGTCAATAACATCCACGATGGCCACCAGCTTGCCGGCGTGTGGCCCGAAGGAAATGAAGGCAACTCTGCCAATCTCGACGAAGCGTTTGAACACCTGGGAGCGGTACGAATTGTCAGGGATTAGGCAAAGACACCCGTAAAGCCACTGCTAGACTCAAGGCTCTCACAGCCCTGGAGCAGGTTCCCAATCTCCCCGTCTGCACCAAGTCCCCTCGCCTGAACGAAAGGCCCACGGTAACTCCCGCAGCTACTTGTTCCCGGCCACGCGTGGAGGCCGCGGGCTGGCGGAGGAAGAGGCGCCGGGGAGCCGCGCTGAGCCCCGCAGGCCGCAAAGCGCCAGGAGCGGTCCCGCCGCCTCCAGGAGTGTCCCCCGACAACGGCCCTGCCCGACCCCGCGCCCGCCCCACGCGGGGCCCGCTCCCAGCCCGGCACGGGCGAGACGGCCGTGGCCTCCCCCCACGCCGCCCGGCTCCCCCCCGCCGCCACGGCCGGGCCGGGCACGGCCACACAGCCGCGGGAAGGGACGAACAGGACGCGGGAAGGCCCCCGGGGCGCTAGGCCGCGGAAGCCCCGGCCGCCCGCCCGCACGTACCATGATGGCCGCCCGCGAGCAGAAAGGGAGGGGCGGTCCCCCCGCCGCCCGGAAACCGCCTCCGGGCCGCCACTGCGCATGCGCAGGGGCGGCGCCCTCGCGCCGCCTAGAGGAGTGCGCCTGCGCAGCTTACCGCCCGAGCGGCGGCAGCTCGGTGCTAGTGCGCGTGCGCGCCAAGGGAGCCGCGTGGTGGCGGTGGGCGTGCCTCTCCAGGCGCGTGCGTGTTGGGAAGAGGAGCGCGGTGCGCGCGCATGCGTGATGCCGGGCTGGTTCGGTGCCCTGAGCTCGTCCCGCTGTCCCGGATGGGGGAGTTGCGGTTCACCCCGAGCTCGGCGTGAGGGTCAGGACAGCCTGGGTGCCCCGGCCCGGCGGCGGATTTGGTTGTAGCTCCCCTGAGAGAGCGATCCGGTGCGAGAACAGCGGAGAGGACGGCAGAGCCACGGGCCGAGCAGTTCAGCACTGCACTGAGCTCTTGACCCACCGGTGCCATAACTTGTCTGCCAGGGTGAAAATACTCGCATTGGGCAAATAATAAAAAATAAGAAGTATACTTGGCTTAGCTTTTCACAATTTTATTTTAATCCTCATAAGCAGGCAGTACAGAGCACAAAAAGATAAATCACCCATACTTGGTACGTTCCCCAGTGCTGCTCTACTACACTGGCTCTCCCAGAGACCAGTTCTAGCTGACTGCACAACCCGCACCTCTAAACTGTTTCTGTCTGGCACCTGGGGGAGGACAGAGCTGCGGTCACAGAAGCCATTGCCATCCCCATCACCTCCCCTCCACAGGCAACTGCTGCAGCAAGCGCAGCCCAGCTGGCTGCGTGTCCCAGCTGTGTTAAGTCCTGTACCATGGAAAGGCAGCCACGGTGCCAGCCTGAGAGAAGCTGTAAGGGAGGGAGGTGGAGGTGCCTGGCTGGGAGCTCAGGAGTTCCTGCTTTCCCAGCTGAAACTGCCAGATGGGTATCCTGGTGATAATAGAAGTGAGATTATATACATAGGGAATAGAGGGGACTACTTAAACAGCAAAACAGGAGGTGGTTTACAGAGGTAAATCATTCTTTGATCAGATACTGGCTCTATCCAAGGACATCTGGAAGCCTGAACGATTTTTGAACACATTTACTTGTTCTTTAGCTGCCAAGTCTAAGAAGACTAACTTCCAAGCGTGTTCCATTTGTGCAAAACCACGTCTGAATGGCTTTGCCATTCGCAAACATGGAAAGCAAATGTTCCGGAATACCATTTTCCACAGAAATGTGGCAACGTTTTAATACTCTCATCCAACTGTCTTCTTTTTAACTGCAGTTCCAGATACATCACATAGTAAGAGCTTTTATCGCACGACAATCTCTGTAACGTCCATGCATTCTGAAGTAAGTTTTATGATTTCTCAGTTGTAACTTGGGTGCCACAGAGTGCTCCATCATCTTGTAATATATTCTTGGCCTTATTTTAAGTCCTGCTACTCTCGTAAGACTCACAGGACATAGTATTATACCAATAAAGAAGGGACAAAGCCCTCACTGCTGATCCTCTTGGAAACAAGTAACTACTTTTTCTTTTTTATCTCCATTTAAAAAGATATTTAGTTCCTTTCAAAACATCTTTCAGCCTGTGAAAAACAAAAGAAAACAAAACCCCAACCCCACAAGCAAACCTGAAAGTAAAAAGGTGATAATAGAAACAAAATACAAATATTGAAAATATTAATGGGTAAAAATACTGGCCACTGTTGTCCTGCCTCACAACCTAATCAATACGGGGAATAGATGAAGTTGGGATAGAAAACACATTATGTGCCTATCAGAATTCATAATCCACTTAAATTTTGAGCATATGCATCAACAAGTAGTTCTCTTGCATGCAACACACCTGTGTGGAAACCGTGACTCGGGCAGCCTCACAGGCTTTGGCTTGTTCGCAGAGACAGAATATGGGAATCTGCCTTTTAGTTTTCACTTCCTCACTCTGAAAAGCTCTGTGCATGAAACGAGTAACCATCATTCCAGAGACAAAAGATGCAAGCAAGGGAAACTACACACAGAGGGAAGCAATCCTGATAAGATGGAGAAGCAGGAATGTATTAAAGTGATTTGGGATCCTGGTGGACAGCAGGATGACCATGAGCCAGCACTGTGCCCTTGTGGCCAAGAGGGCCAATGGCATCCTGGGGTGTATTAGAAGTGGGGTGGTTAGTAGGTCGAGAGAGGTTCTCCTTCCTCTCTACTCTGCCCTGGTGAGACCACACCTGGAATATTCTGCCCAGTTCTGGGCCCCTCAGTTCCAGAAGGACAGGGAACTGCTGGAGAGAGTCCAGTGTAGGGCAACCAAGATGATTAAGGGAGTGGAGCATCTCCCTTATGAGGAAAGGCTGAGGGAGCTGGGTCTCTTTAGTTTGGAGGAGACTGAGGGGTGACCTCATTCATGTTTACAAATATACAAAGGGTGAGTGTCACGAGGATGGAGCCAGGCTCTTCTCGGTGACAAACAATGGTAGGACAATGGGTAATGGGTTTAAGCTGGAACATAAGAGGTTCCACTTAAACTTGAGAAGAAACTTCTTCTCAGTGAGGGTAACAGAGCACTGGAACAGGCTGCCCAGGGAGGTTGTGGAGTCTCCTACTCTGGAGACATTCAAAACCCACCTGGACACATTCCTGTGTAGCCTCATCTAGGCGTTCCTGCTCCAGCAGGGGGATTAGACTAGATGATCTTCCGAGGTCCCTTCCAATCCCTAACATTCTGTGATTGGCAGCAGCTATTAGTTGGGCATTAGGGGAAATACGGAGCTCCATGTAGGTACTGAATCTGGGTGAAAGGACATGGTAGAAAGTGAGGAGGAAAGTGAAGCAGAGATGCTCTCTTCTCCTCTTGCAGATCCTGAGTACAACAATCCCTTCTTTCTGCTAGCTCTGAAGCCCTTCAGATGTATTCCCCTTGCAGCTTCACAGATCACCTTACAGCAATACTAAAAGGAATTAACAGAAACTGTAAAAAAGGAAGAGATGGCAGATGATGTGGCAGGAGGGTTTTTCAAAGGCTATTTTAGAGGCCATCTGAAAAAGACAAAAGCTATACAAAAGACAGGCAGGTAAAAGGGGCACTGACCATGAAGAACTGGAGGAGTGGGTAAAATTGGAGTCCTATGATTTAAGGGAAGGACAGGTTTGGTGAAGAATGTCTGGGCTTTCAAGGAAGTCAGCTCTTCGGAGCATGAAGGCACCAGGACTTCCAGGAAAGCTCTGGAGCTAATGCGTTTGACAGAAGCATCTGCTAGGCACATCCCAGCACTGGTGAGGGAACACTGAGGCCAGGACAGCAGAAAGTTTGATCAAGGCACTACAGCCGTGACTGCAGCTCCAGCAATGTGCTCCCAAACCCACCACAGAAAGGGTGTTCTGCTGACCTGCAGACTGGCTCCTGTTCCTCTTGGCCTTGAATGAAGGGCTGAACATATTAATGCTTCAGAAGATCCCAGATGTGAGACTATACAGACAGTTGAATTAATATGTACATGACAACTCAGTACTGACTGTGACTGAGATCAACAACATGTGAGGAATACAGGTCAGTGTTTCAGTATGAGAACCTACAAAAAGTATTTCTGTGAAAGTTAAGAGAAAAGGACACTGAAAACCCTAGTGGCTCCTGGAGGTAACTTTGAGACATTTAAATTTAGGTTCAGTTACTGAAGTGTGGAAGATTTTTGTCCCACTTTCAAAGTAAATCTCACCTGCCACAGCAAAGGCACTCTGAGGTCTCCACAGTACCAAAAGATATAGCTCAGTTTTAAGACTGGTTTGAAAGTCCGGAGAGGTGTTGGCAGTTTATTATACATTTATGTGGGGCGGATCAATCTGTTTGGAACAGCAATAAAAACAATTCTATCCCAGCTGTTCCTTTCAGTTCTTGTCATTACCCGGTGTTTGCTCCACTTTCAGAAATTAGATTATTTGGGGCTTTTAGTGTCAGCACTACACACAAGAGCAACTGCCATATTCCCACCTCCCACAATTCCTACTGACTTCTTGTTTAATTTTATCTTAAACAGCCGCCATCATGATCAAATCCATCACCACTTGAGCTTACCAGTTAGCACAGAGTTAACGAACAAAAAATTAATACATACCTGGCAGGAAAAGGCTATTAATCCCTTATCAATCAAAGTGACATATGTGCGCATGTTTTCTCTGCTGCACACTGGACAAAACAGTTTTACAGAAACAACTGCCAAAATACTTCAAAAGCACTCCAGTTCACCGTATCACAGATTCCTTTGTGTCTCTTCTTCTCTGATAACACTTCTGGTCCTCAAGTCTTTTTGCTTGTCTTTATTTCACCGTTTTTTTCAGAAATAAAGTCTGACTTAATAGCACTATGAAATGTTTTGTCTTCAGCAAGTTCATTCATTCTGGAATAAATACATGTTCAACATGACTGATGTTCTTCCGACTACGTGATACAATACACAGGTAAACGAGGAAGAGAAGACAGATCAGTGCTGTAGCTGTGAGGAAGACGAGGAGCCCAGCAAACAAAGAAGGTTTCAGAGGTAACTGGATCAGCTTGCCCTCTGCTGGAATCATGTTCGTGAGGCTTAACATGTAACCAAGTGACCATGCTATACTGCTGTTACCAACCTGAAATAAAGACAGAGAAGTCCTATTCACATGGATTTTTCAGTCAAAGAAAAGAGGTTCTAAAAGCTCAGCTGCTGGTGCTGACAACTGCTCTTTAAATTAGCAACAAGAAAACTTAGGTGGAGTATACACAAAGAAGATACAGAACCATTTTAGATTACCCTTTTTTTTTTTTTTTAGTTCCAGAGGATGCTAATAAAATTGGCCACTGGGCAAAGAAGTGAGACACAGGTATTGGATGGATGGATACAAGGATGTGTGGCACACATGCAGACAGTTATGCGATTTTCTGTTCAAGAAACACTGAAAAATTAAAAAAAAAAAAAAATCAGCACTATTGTGCTAATTCCTAGAACTAGCCTGTTATCTTAGCCAAATGCTAGGATGCTGTTTAGTTCAAGCATACAAAAAAGCCCACAGAGAGTCCCATCAACACAGACAAAGAGAGGTGAGGGTGAAGTCACCAAAGCAGGAACTCTATTTTATTTGTTCCATGGTTGTTTTTGTGCCTGCAAATGAACCAGCAGTAGACTCTTCCATTTTAAAAATAAGCATAAGTGGAAAATTACTTAGCAACAGCTGAAACAAAAGGAAAGGGGGTACATTTGTATTTGCTCCACAGTCCTCCTGCTTTGCTGTCTTTTCCAGCTTCTAACTTGAGCAGTTTATCAATTTTCCACTGCCTTTTTCATTTAATCAACATCCTGCCACTTGATAAGCACAGGATCAAAGGAAGAAGACAGTGTCCCTTGTCCTCCTGTCACATCCCCAGGCTCCCATAATGGTTTGCCTATTTATATAATACATATAAATACACATCACTGCCTCCTACAAATCAAACTACAAATCTATTGTTAAACAGAGTCAAAAAATAAGGCAGCGGGGCATTTCAAGAGAAATCAATGGAACTTGTTAAACAAGGGCTAGCCTAGAGAGCCAGCTACAACATATCTGATTTACACTCTAGCATAGGCTTATTTTTCGTAGGGCCTGCACCACTTCCAAATCACTCCAGGTATTTCTAGGGTATACTACAGAGCAGACAAAGCTGAAATTGCATTCTACAACCAACCAGCTCTCCCAAACTTCTTTGGCTTTCCGTCTTTATTACAGGTCATCCCACTCTGCTACTACAGAGATGAGTTTGCCTGAATGGCTGTCCATAAGTAGTTTGCTTAAATCGAGAAAGCAAGTTTGGGAAACCAAATCTCTTTGGTTGTTTCTGGATGAAGTTGAGGGATGAACTTTAATAAATGATTTAATGTCTTTAATGAACAGTTGTAAGCAGTCAGCCACTGGTTGTAGGAGACCGTAAGGGCCTATAATAATTTGTCTTGTTTATAGTTGTGTATATCCTAAGAGAGAGGGAATAAACTCTTATCGTGAGGCTTAGAACTTTTAACAAATCATCTAGCTCTAGATTTCAACCAGATCTTAGCACTAGTTTAAGGTGCTTTTCATAGGTTGTATTCATTACTTAAAAGGAAATGCACTTCTAGCATAGACCAAAGAAACTACCCTCCACTTTTGGAAGCAACTGTTCTGTTCTCTCTGGGGTAGCTTACCTGATCAATTATATTAGATCCTTTTCATTTTTTTGAGGGGCAGAATTAAGAGAATGTGGTCTTTCTTTTTGAAGTTTCATAATTACCATAATGCAAGAACTGGGTAACAAAATTGTTAATTTCAAATAAGCCTTTTGGGGTTTCATTTTGCTCAGTATTTTTATAGTCTTGGCTAAATACAGAAAAATGCTGCCTTTGGCTGCTCCTGTGTGCTGAGGACAACACAAGATATATGTAAACACCAAGACAAATCCACCCTCACCAGGTCCAGATTGAGACCCCAAAGTAAACTCTATGCTGACTTCCCAGTAGAAGGGCTAAACTCTGCGCACTTCTCCACAGCTGCTAATGGTTGTTCACCAGAGGACAAAATAAGGCAAGAATATCCTATTTGATTCCCTAGTGAGGCAGTAATAGAGTTTGACTGTTCAGAAAACATTGCTCATGATTTCTCATTCACAGCTTGCCAGCATACCCTGCATTGACAAATACTGCGTGAAGACCTAGAACATAGTCTTCTGTTGGTTTTGCATGCAAGTGATTGAAGCATTTCCAAACTGTAGGGAGATTAAGAGACAGTCTGGGACAATTAGAATAAGGCTCTGTACAGTGGCAGAGAGGAAAGGATGGAGTCACAGAACACTGTGGGGACCACACTTCCCGATGTAACAGCCAAGCTTAGATAGTGGCCATGTCTTCTGATTTGGAAGCAAATATTGCTTAGCAGTAGCTTTAGAATGGAAGTTTGTTTCAAGTGCTCAGCTGTTTAGGAGACAAGTTGAGGTCAGGGAAGAGAGAAGTGCAGCTATGACACAGACTGTTGTAAGCCTTCTCTCTCTGGCAACTGAAAGCCAATACTCCACCAATATGTGTTCTTATTCCAGAGAACCAGTTTGCGGCACAGATGGATGCGCCAGCTGCGGATGAAAACTGCCCTAGTTGCTTCATCACCACTCAGTGACAACAAACCAGCTCTGCCAGTTCCTTCAAGGCTCTGCCAGCAGACAGAAAAGCGGGAGTTCTCCTGTCCAGCTCAGCAGTGTCAGCTCAAACTGGCCCTGACGGGTGAGGTGTTTCGGGCAGGTCACTGCCTAGAGGAAGCCAATACTTCAACAAACTAGGGCAAGGTTTAAAACACAATTATTTGATCCATTCTTAAAGCTCTTTAAAATAATCTAGGCAACATCTCCAACCCTGGAACCAGGCTGAAATGGCTACTGAGGCTTGAAAAGTGGCTTTGTCTTACACCAAACACTTGACAATCATTTACAAAGGCTGTTAACAACCATTTTATTTTTGTAGGCTGCTGCATCTTCTGTCCCCTTCTTTGGATTAAAATAACAGTAAGAGGAAATGATGATTACTCACCTCCTTTTGAAAATGTATCTGTGGCCAAGTTTGGGCATCAAAGTTGTAACCATGTACAAGCAAGTAGTAAATGAAATTGGCTGAAAAACAGTAGGATCTAGCATATATTTCTTCAAATTTAGGCAGCA
Organism: Streptopelia decaocto; assembly: GCF_964273445.1. Lineage (NCBI taxonomy): Eukaryota > Metazoa > Chordata > Aves > Columbiformes > Columbidae > Streptopelia > Streptopelia decaocto. The sequence continues at coordinate 119,038,342 of NC_138655.1, read as the reverse complement.
TAAACTGGAGCTGAAAGCAAAAGATTTTTTAAAAACACATAAATCATGAAAACCAAATGCTTTTGTTTTTTATAACTAAAGAATATTTTGGATGCTAATTAGAATTTATTAGCATTTTTTCAGAAACACCAAGTAAAGTTGTGGACAACTAGATATGGAGATTTAGAAAAAGAAATACCCTGACAGTGATACAGCTTATGTGGTAAAAAAACGAAAATACACATACAACTGCACATAAGAGATTGTGGATGTTATGGTTGCTAAATTTGCCATGTCATCTTTACAGCATAGTTAAAACTGTGGTAGTAAACCACAGCCTCAAATGTGTTAAATGGGATCACAGACAGAGTCAACTTTGCTTGTGGCAGTCAGCTATCAAGTGACAATGGTACGTTACAATGGGAAATATTAGCAACAAAATGAATGCAAACAGGGAGCCAGTTTGATGATCTGAGGTGCCTTCCTGCAAACTTAAATAGGTCTGTCAATTTATCCCAGGTTCACACTAACAGAGCTGAGATCAGAACAGGGCATAAAGAATATTGCAGGACTGGCAAAACACAGAGTTAAACCTTTATTAAATAAAGATACCTGCAAGTTGCATAGAACATGTTATATCACAAGACTGCTCTTTGGATGTCAATTATGACCTTCCAAGAAGGCTTAGAAGAAGATTAGGACCTGAATATCACAGAATACACATACAGACAGATCAATCAAGCTGGAAAATTAAGAACTGCTGGGTGAAAGCTGTTCTGAAAAGATCACAGATTGCCAGTTAGGGACAATTTTCTTTACTTGCCTTTTGTAGCATAAGTAATAGCAAAAAATATGAGACTATACCTTTCCTTCAGATGAACTCTGTGAGGACAGTAATGAAAAAAAAAATCCATTTGCCTCCCACAATTAAAGATCCTTCAGACAGCAATGCTAATCCCACCTTATCAACTTCAACTACAGTGCATCAGCTCTGTGCTACTATGCACTCACAGATAATGCAGGATACAACTGATAAGTACTAACTGCTTTAATATATATAGTGATAATGCTAATAATGTGTGACTGAAGTGTGTTGTTAATGAATGTCAGTCTATCAGTTTTGTTTTGAAATTTAAACTGACCTGTTCTATCAGCCTTCTAAAAACTTCCATCAGGGTAATCTCTAATGCCCTGGAATGCATAAATTTACACCCACATACATTCAGTCGCAACATCCCTTACTATCTTTGTGACATCCCAGTGGTACAAAGCTCAAAGATAAAAAGAAGAAAATGCACACATTGCTTGGCCACATTTCAATATAGGCTGGAAACTCATGTTAGAATCACAGGAAATTAAATTTCCAAAACTAGCCCAAGTTTTAAGCATGCTAGAAACACTACATGCTTTGAAGCACAGTGAGAAAACAAATGTTGAGGTTGATACAAACCTTCCAAAAAGTTCTGAATACTTGTCCAATCCATATTCTTTTTGTATCTCCCCTTTACAGATGCAAATGAAGGAGGAAAAAAGAGGGGGGGGGGAAAAGCAAACACCACACACAGACACAAACACCCCCAAAAAACCCACACCACAATCACAAACAACCCACTTACCTGTGTCCAGCTCTGTGAACAGAAAAACCACATACTTGAATTGAAGTCAGCTAGGGAAAAGTGCCCGGATAAGTTCAAAGCATTAATTGTATAGTAGAATCCTGAGAAAGCCTATAGAAAAGGAGTAGATGACAGGCCTGTTACTTTCAGAACTACAGAAATCAAAAGCAAGTGAGCTCAAAAAAAATGTTGTGTTTGCAAACTTACCACAAAATTCCCTTTAACTTTTGGCTGATGGATTCTATTAAATGGACACTCTTCTCTGTCTGTGCAAGCAGTAAAGTTAAACAACAAAGAAACCACCTCCTGGCACAGACCTGGGTCTCCTGTTCCACGGAAGTTCACAAGCTGGTTTGGGTAATAATTTGCTGGTCTCAGAGACTGTGTACAAAGGCTGCTGGAGAAGTACTTCATTGTTAACGAAGTATTATAATTCTGAGGGTAACATGGATTATCCACATTGTAACTGGTGTTTGACTTCTGGGGAGAAAAAAGAGAAAACAACCCCACACAATAAAGGCTACTCAAAAGCAAGAAAGACTGAATTTGACATTAACTATGGGAATCTTTTTAAACCACTTATGCATGTATTTTTGTTCTCTGTCATGGCTGATCGGTACAACATTGCTGATCGTTGTAATGTAACTCCTTTCTCACAAAAATAATCGGCAAGATCAGCAAAACATAGAACTAGTTTGGCCTTTTTGTTAAATGGTACAAAACTCTCACCAATTTTTAATGAGTATGAAGATCTTTGTACGAAATCTAAGTGTGCTTGCCCACAACTGAGCACAAAACACCTCTTACTGGGGTCTCCAATCTCTACCAAAGGGAAGCAAAGACAAGCTTAAGAACCTGCTCAGACAATTACTGAAAACTTGCAAAAGCAGCATAGCAAAGGGTCTTAAACAGACCTGGAGCAGCAAAGCTAAAAGCCTTTTCTCAGCTTCATCTCTCCCGTAGCACTGGAAGCTGTGAGTGTAGACATTGTAGTTGTAACCGTACAACTTCACTTGCAATGTGCTATTGAAGTTCTCCTGAGGGTTCTCTGGAATAAATGAAATTTGAGTGGAAGCTCCTCCAAGATCCAGTGCACCCATAGTCTCTTTTCTGTAAGGATGGACCCATGTCCTCCAAAGGTTTCTCTACATGTAAAAATAAAACAAGGCTAATTAGAAATATCATCTGCTTGTTCTCCCTTCAAGCTTTTCTTCTCATTACTTAGCATTTTGACATTTATCCCCCTCTTTGTCCTGCACCCTTTCCAAAAAATCTCAGCTCTGAGGAAAACATGCAAATGTTTTTTACATAAGAGGGATGAACTTTCACAAAGTGAAATTATCTTGAAAGATGGTAAAAGGAATGCAGTGTAGCTTTCAACTCAGAGGGCAGCACTAGCCAGATCAATATCTGTACTAGAATGCAGGGAATTGAAGTCCAGGTACATGTGAGATCTTGAACAAATCTGGGTGGAAACAATATGAAGATTTGCTTGTTTCAAGGCAAGAAGAATTATTAAAGGAATAGAATATTAAGAGATGACACAGAAAAAGCAAGTTAAAATAAAGTGAAAAAGACAGAAAAGTCAAATGAAAGATCCATCAAAGTCAAAAGAACAAGGACCCCATTTCCTTCACTGACACTCCAATCTGATCCATTCAGCTGCCATTCTTCCATATTACCCCAAACATCCTCCAAATTCTGTGTTTGATCTATGCAGTCACAGTGCAGAATATAGATTTTTTATGATTATCTATCTCAATATTTACTGTAGTATTATTTACTAAGTGTGATTATATGAATGTATACACAAGAAGGGAAAAGAAACTTTATGGGCTGGCAAATATATGCACAAGAAAATTCTACGAGAAATATTCCCATTAACAGCTCCAGCAGAATTGGACTCTTAGCCCATTGCCACAAGAAGGGTGAAAAATTCTCTCTCCTACTAGTGCTATTCCACACACAGGTCTTCACACAAGTCTCTGTACTAAACTCACTTTACAGCATCTTGCGGTCCCTTCAGTAGTCCTTACTAATCTGCCATATTTGATATTTAGATTACTAAAATTCATGTAGTAGAAGACTGACACCACACTGAAGTTCATGACATCATTTTTGTGGCATGAAATGCACACAGTGAGAAAAACTCTTCCAGAACATGTAATCCAAATACTGTTTTTTCTTAACTTTGTGACAGCCAACAACACATTCACCATGAGCTATCACTCACATCACCAACAGCTAATTTCTGCTTATTAATTGCCATGACTTAACAGGAACCATTCAACCAGGACAGCTAACAATACTCAGGGGGTTGGCTGAAATTTCTTCCAACCTAGTGAGACTATCTGGAAGAAGAGCAATTAATGTCAAGGGCAGCACAGAGCTGCCATGAATGCAAATGAGCAGTTGATGATCATCTTGCTACAGCTTTTACTGGCAATTAGATTATACTGGGTATCTACATATAAAAAGATATCTTCCAACACATTTGATTCCCTCTTTGCTATGAGGCTCCTGTCCAACACAGAATATTCTGAGTTCAAGGACAGCATAAGTATCTTTATTTTGGTATCACTTTGTCTGCACAAGACATGACAGTTGTACCACAGCCCACTGCTCATAGCCTGCAGCTTTTCAGCAGTATTGGAATGAACTGTATGTGAGTGATTTCTGGCTCAGCTGAGGCATATTTGGCTGCATCAACTTAACCACTTTCACTGCTTTAGACAGTCTTGTCTGCTTAAGACAAGTGAGCCAACACTGCCAAACAATTTGGAGACCCCTAAGCTGAGCAGATCCTTCACCAGTAGAGCTGCAGGGACAGCAACCACCTGAGCAAGTCACAGAAAAGCAGAAGAAAACATTTTTAATTGGCACCACTGTCGAGATAATCAACACCTGTCACACTTAACATACCAAACCACTTAAGAGTAATGCAACTTCTGTTTCTAGGTAAGGCATCCAATGTCATGTAGGGAAGAGCCCTGTTTTATGGGTCAACAATTTTACCTTTGCCATACCACATTCCTCTAAGATGTTACTCTTTGATTTGTGTTTTCTTTGTTATATTACTGCCACAAAAAGACCCTGTTCTATATTTCAGTGCAAAATGGAAGTTACAGCTACAACATTTTAACAGACATGTGCCCTCAAACTTCTCATTTGTAAGAAAGAAAAAGTGAAAAGAAAAGCATGCAGTTTTTTTCCACACACCTCTAAGAAATTGCCCATTAAATAGTTGGCTGTTATCCATCCATACACCCCTTCCTCTGGCCCAGTTATGATTTGTGCACCCCTAAATTCAAAAGGTTGTTCTCTGAAGTAGTTTTGAATGCTTGCAAAGACTTCATTGGCTGCCGTTTCATTTTGCAACCTAAGCAATTCACAAAACATGAGACACTGAGCATCTGGAATAGCAATTTCATGTTTATTGTTCACTGACTAGCAATTCAAGCAAATTGAAACATTCCTACAATCACCTAACAAAAAATAGATTTTATTTTCCTAAAGTGGGAGTTTATGTTAGAGAACAGCCAAGTATCCAGCATTGTTTCAGCAAGCAACTCCCCCACTATGTACAAACTTCGATCTTTATCATACAAGTTCATAGGTGCTTTGTTTCTTATATATACTTTTCTTCTTAGTGAACTGAGTGCTTATATGACAGCTGCTGAAACAGTCCTGGAGCCTTTCCTCCCACTCTATTTAGCCACCAAACAAAAATCCACTTTGTGCCAGGGCCAAAGCCACAGACAGACCCCAAAAGCCACATTACACCACATTCACACTCAGAAAACTGCAGTGTCTAGCTTTAATCTGCCTTTGCTGCCCACAGATATGCACAAACGTTATCTGTTTAACACTGAATTTTAAGACAGATATGGAGGAGAAAATTAAACTCTTGCCTTCTCCAGAGTAAAACAAGCATTTCTTTTCAATATGGCATAACAGAGGATTTTTATGCAGCCCCACTTTCCCTATCAAAAGAAGTTAATTAAATTAAATTGGCTGGGCTCCATTTCCTTTTGAGATGAACAGTTTCCAAATGTGTCCAGTACATTTTTCACATTCTGTTTCCACAGACTGCTATGCTAGTATGCATACAGAGGAGTTCAAGTTTCTGCCATACCTCAGTAGTCTCATGCCAGCTGTAGCCCCCAGATAAACAGAAGTGTTTTTATGCAAATGAACCGGTATTCTCTCCTTGACTTTATTCAGACAGTCATCAAAGGGTTTGGCAAGAGCTCCAGGGTTACTGTCATAGCTGGATATACCGGGACCTACAAGAGAACAAGTAGATTGATTTCATTCTGCTTTGCCAACTACAAATTAGCCCAATTAGCAAAGAGGTATTAAGACAAAGAGACTTCCCCCTTCCCTCGTGTAACTGCAGACAAGGATAGGATGGTTGAAAACTATGAGTGCTTAGGCAATAAACAATGTCTCAGCTGTGCAAGACAGAGAAGATGCAAACTACTCACCTGTATTTCTGTGTGTATACACATAAACCTACAGTACCCTACCTAGATAGACAGTATAACCATATAACTACACAATGACAGCAGTGCCATATCCATGAGAAAAAAAAAAAAAAAAAAAGAGGTTTACTCATGGCAGCTGCTGTAGAAAATAAAATGTCTAATGGATGTAAAAATTCTCTGATCTGCTAAAGTATAGAAAATTCCCCTTTCCCCAACCTAAGACTAAGATTTCCTAATCTGGTTTGCCACAACTGTTGTGGACACCATGGCACGTCCATAGCTCACTGCTCTCAACTGAAAATAAAATAAAGAAGCTTCTGCAATGAATTGCTGGTGAAATTTCAAGATGCACACAAATGGCTCTTGAAGTCACAGAGGTCCATGTCTAGACTGGTGCATGAACTACTAAGTATTTCACAGCTTTCCAAATTTTCAAAGCCTTCAAATAACAGGAACGAGAGCTACACCATGCTGCATAAGGCATAACTGTTTGAACAATTAACATCAGAGTCTTTCCTCCCTTGCTCAACACTCCAAGGACCAGCAGGACCTCAACATGTTCAGGCTCAACTTGGGTGTAAATAAAAACATTCCTTACTAAAATTCCCTAGCTGAGGAACTTGCACAGGGAGAAATCCAGGCTTTCCCACTAAGCAACTGCACCAGAGAGAACAACTCTGCCAGAACTCCATCTAGTTCTTCTGTAACAGCCATCTCTCTCACAACCTGATCCCAAACTAGGCAAAAGGTGGCTCTTACAGAGTTAAAATGAGGAACTGTTTGTTCAGCCACATTGCATTGATAAAAACAGAAGAAACAACATGTAAGACTGCAGACTCCACCACTCCTTCCACAGTATGAACTTAAACACTACCACATCATCATTAGATGTTCACAGCCCTGGTTTGGAATAAGACTTTCTAAAAGACTTCAGTCTAGCACAGGCTGCCCTGAAGCTGGAAGGAAAGCTGTCACCAGAGGAAAACAGAGCAGCATCTGTTGGTTTACATCCTTAGCAGCTGCTGTTGCCTCACACTTCCTTGGTGGCAACAACCTCCATCTCCCAGTGTTCAGCCATAGAAGGTCACAAGGCAGTGACCATTTTGTTTTGGACAACTGCCTCCTTTGCGAATGGTTAGAGCCTGACCAGGACAGATTAATTGCACAGTATATAAAGGGTTTTGACTTGGGGCTGGCTCCTGCACACAGGGACAGAAGTACTTAATAAAGGCCAAAATGAAATCATACAACCACCACGGAACTTAGAGTAGTTGATTGTTTGACTTTTAATTTCCACAGGTATGTGAAAGTCTGCATCTCAGTATGCCCAGAACAATCCCCCAACTTAAGTGCTTCAGGCTATGGTTACACCTCACAAATAAACACTGACAGAAATGTTCACCACTGCCCCCCACAGCTTAGTTGGGGACCTCTCCCATGAGCCCTCTGTCACCTCCAGTGCAGAGTCACCCAAGAGTGGAGCAGTGAACCCTGGTGATTTTGTACCCTGGAGGATGAGGAATACTTTGGTTGACGATGGTTAAGGCCTCTCTGGACCCGAACAGTTCACAGCAATTTGGACTCCTCTGTTTTGCAATTTTTTGTTCTTCTTGGAAGCAAAACAAAACCTAAACTCATTAAAACAAATTCACAGAGAACTCCTCTGTCATTTTTAGAGGAGAAGAATAATGCGGTTTCTCTGTGCATTTTTCTCACACCAGAATTTCTAAAGGCAACATTCCTAACAAGTCAAGACAGGAGCCAGCAGAGTATACCCCCCTACCTTGGCAGGCTGGCCGCCAGTCCTGCAGTCTGTAAGGACACACCATCAGACACACCACAGTCCATTACTTTTGTGCATGTTACATTTGCGTTTCTTTCCTTGTTCTAAAATTGCTAAGAATGTCCACACATATATTTAACACTGAAGACAGAGATGTTGGTGCTGTTAAGAAACCATTGCCTTCTAGTCATCTCCTAGTAACTCATGGACTTCTACAGCTACATCTCCAGCATCTATTTCCAGACACAAAGAGAGAGGCAGAATTTTGCATGATCATGACTGAGAGAGAAGGGAAAAAATTCTCCTTGAATGCCAGTTATTATCAGAGATCAACAAAAGCTGCACTGAGACTTCCTGAGCTGCCCCACCCTTTCCTCTTACCTAACTTGCAAACCCAAACCAGTACACTAAACAAAGCAGTACTGCTGAAGTAAGTATCTCAGAGGGTAATCTAAAGCTCATTTAACTCAGAAAAGCAGAATTTAGAAAGTTTGGCTTCCTGCAGAAATCCCTTATGGACTAGCTACTGTTTAATAATGTGGATTTCTCTCTCCGGCCTGGCCACCTGTCTTCATAAAATGTGTAGAATTTTGGTATCTTTGAAAGCTTAGTCAAATGTCACTAAAGTTGACTAAGAGATTCAAAAGCTCTTATGAAGGAATCCACGACAAGCTATTAGAGAACATACTTAATCATATTGGAGTGTGAGCAAAAGCCAGTCCAGTGTAGCAGCCTCCCTCTGAGAGGAAATCCATGCAAAACCTCAGACAAAAGACAAGGCAGGTAGCCAGGAGTGGTTGTCATGGGACACGTTCTAGCAGTGCACAGCTACAGGTTTTCCTGAGCCAAAGGTCAGACCTGCATATTTGATATAACTATGCCATCCTGTCAGAAACAGTTCTGCAATTTAGCTATTTTACTTGATAATTTTATTAGACGCTTCCTAGTTCTGTAATAGGGAGAAGCTCTTCCTGGTCACCTTCTACATGCCTTTCATCATTTGCCCTTGGTTGACCCTTTCCAAGTAACTGGAGAACAATTACAGATGAACCGTATAAGCCTTGTTTCTGTAGGAAACCTGATTGAAACAGCAGAGAATTTTTTAAAGCATCGCTAAGATTTCTGGAAAATAAAACTAATTTGTCAAACTCCTATAGCACAGCTGACACCCATTTTTGCCTCCATCAAAATTAATGGCTAACATCTGACAAGGGCTAGATCCCCATTCTTCTCAAAGACTTTTTATTCTAAGCTATTTAAAAATATATTTTATAGTTCCCTTTTAAAAGAAATTATTTCAGGGCAAAAGGACTAAACATTTACAGGGACTGATAGTTTTTACATCAAACACTGTCTGCACCAATCATGAACTAAAATGGAGTAAACCAAGTTTAGCTACAATTTCCTCTCTTCATTGCAGATTAGAGCACCCTGCTGTATCAGTAGCAGAAAGACTCACACTGACAGATACAGACATAGTCTTTACAGTTCTTGCTCCCCAGCACTTAAAAGGGAACACAGCAGAAAATAAACAATATAGGCTTCCAGACAACCTCTTCTTGGAGGCTAGAAAGAAATAAGGAACTTCCATTTGATCTCACCTTTCACATTGCACTTGAAAGTCTGGCTCACTACTCCCGTGTCATTTTCTTTTTCTGCTGGCCATTCATAGACATAGACTGTAGTCCGAGAAGATCCAGCATCAAGGACTATTCCGTACTGAGGAGAAAAAAATAATACATTAGATCAAGAAACAAACAGTGACAGCTTTAAGGCCCATATGCAGCTGTACTTCTTTGCACCATCAAACACTTCAGAAAATATACGCCCAGCATATTTACAAGAGAGATTAATTATAGTGTTACGCACTTAGGCATGAATCCAACAGCCAAACACAGAATGAATCTGGTTGCAAAACGAAGAACATACTATGTATCTTCAATAATGAATTCAGTGAGGACGGAGAATGCTCATCTTTCAGCATCAGGTTCGAAACCCATGCTGACATGTAGACAACACTGTGTTAGAACTTGATTTTGCAGCAAGTTCGTTTCCCATTATCCCCACTACACTTTCTAGACACTGAAGGGCTTGATAGCTAAGCACAGGCTTTAGATTTGAGGATGCACAAGGGATCCATAAAGCCACAAGCAAACAGGCTAAGTACATAATAGTCCACAGTGAGAATGATGTAACAAGTCTGGTTCTTTTCTAATTGCCCCTTAAACCTCTCCCTTTGAGTGGCTTAGCCAGTGCACCTGAGAGTCTGCCACTGTAAACAGGCTGTGTGGGCATGTGAGACAAAAAAGAGGGAAAGAGAATCACTATTACCCAATGTTTATTTATTAAATAAATGAGAAACATTTAAGTGACTTGCCCTAGGTCACTTGGACTCTCTGTGGGATTAAAGCACAGGTTTCTCCATCCCATTCCACTGCTCACCAGACCAGTCTTTCCCCCTTTCCCACCTTTTACGGCAGCAGAAGGTAAACTACATGAAGGGAAGAAAACTGTAATATTGCTTATCCTCTTTGTGATCCATGGAAGTACGTTTTGCTGCTCCCCACTTCCAAAGTTATCTAATTGGTAGGAATCGCACAGTGTAGGGTTCATTTCTCTGTTAACTTTTTTCTTTTAAAACAGACAGATGTGCAGGAGCCTGACAATACTGAAAAATGAAAGCCTCCATCTGGCTGCAAAGCAGTAAGAGCCCCTGCAGCAGGCTGATAAATTTAATCCCCCTGACTCCCTGGGGGGCCTCAACTCTGACCGAACGATCACTGCTGCAGATGGCAAAACCATCCAGCTCCACACCTCATTAGTTCACTGCTTCTACTGTAATCCTACAGACTCCCGGCCCCCAAAGAACTACCAGCAATACCAGTCTAGTCTGTTTCCTAGAGGACTGTTAGATAATTAAAATTTCATTTCTAGTTATATTTATCCAGATTATATTTACTGTGATCAACTAGAAAGTGAAAGGCTCCACATATACCATCAAACCACTACGTCATCAGGTTCCATTCAACTCAGTACTTTAGCAAAGACACTCAGGAGTGGGACAGACCTCGAGTGACATCCAGGCTGACCAATGAGAATATTCCACAACATTAGCATCATGCTTCACATTTAATGGGAGTTGGGTTTTTTGGCTTGGGGAGACCTGTTGCAAATGGAACTCAACCAGAACAGAGCTGAACTGGGAATTCCTTTCGTTTTGCCTTTTGCTGTTCTGCTGGTTTGCAGTTGGCCTCTGGGCCTTTCTGCCCTTTTCGCTCTCGCTCCCCAGGATCGGCTGTTAGGGACCAGGGTGCTCTCTTCCCAGGACTGGCTGCTCAGCACGAATGCAGTTCGTGAAGAATTGCATTGAGTATCACTGATTTTAGTTTTTATTTTATACATATAGTACTAGTAGTAGTATATTAGTATTATTTTGTTATTTTATTAAACTGGTTTTATCTCAATCCATTAATTTCTCCCTTCCCTTTCAATTCACTCCCCTACTTGGTCATGGGGGATTGAGCAAGCAATTTTGATTGGTAGCTGGGGTTAAACTCCGACACACAATGACAGAAAGAGGGGTTTTTTTCTCTTTAGGGTTCATAAAACATCAGTGGACAAAATTTTTTGCCTGGTACAAATGCTTATTACATTCAGAGCTAGCATTGTTTCCAATTCTGTACTTCTTCACAAACTATGTCACTAAGGATGTTTGCACTTTCTTTCTTCATCACTCCTCTGACTTTATGGTGCATTCCAATGAGTCAGGAGGTCTTTCAGTGCCTCTGCCTCGTGCACATGGGCAGGTCCTTCCTTCACAAAGTACTGGCTGAATCTTCAGATAAACCAACCACCACCCAATAAAAATACTTAATTTTGCAACAACACTTCAAAACATCAATGGTGTAGCAGGTAATTTATCTCCTGTGCCACAAAAGAATGAACCTGGATGCTGTCAATATGCTATTACGCCACAGATAACACAAACTCTAGTTATCATTCAGTAGCTGTTTTGGTTTCACAGAGAAGAACCAGAAGAAGAAGAACAAGACCATTTACAAAGATTAAGCCTGCTTTAATCATGTTATCGCCATATTTAATTTTAATCAACTGCTAACTTCAGGACACTGCCATTTCCAGGCTATATCATATCAGTTAAGTACTGGAGGGTTTCACACTGGCATACCAAGGTGCTCCCTCTGCTCCTTTTTCCTAATGTCAATAATTTACTGAGGACTACTCAGCATCTCAGGAATCAATATGTTCCTCCATATTAACTGGGATTTTCTGCGTTGGCAGGCTTACAGTCCAAAAAGAAATCCAAAGCCAAAACACTTATTGTAGCACAGGAACCACCAGTCTTCCTGCAGAACCAGCCATGAAGCTCCTCTGATTCAGGAAGCAGATCTCCCCACCTAAACCAGCTCCAGATGGTCAAGGTGGGTCTGATGTTTGCTCAAAAAGCAAAGTAGACAGTGTTGTCATTCTGAATGTGAAACTGAATTAATGAAAAGTACAAGTGATGTGTAGGCTGTCTTTCAGACAGTGGCTTCAGCCTAAAGGTCAGTCCGGTATTGCCTTGCATGAAAACTGTCAGGATGTAAGGCTGCTGCCAGCAAAGATTTTGGGCACAACAGGGTGTAAACCTGAGGCACTATGTCTCCATGCAAGATCCCAGCACACACACCCTGCCACACCACACAAACACATAAAACTGGTATCACAATACAGTTTTATCCCATTTTCTGACTCATACACCAACAAATGATTCAGACAAAGCCAAAGGTGTTCATAATCCTGTGAAGTGTAATGAGACATTACCTATTGCTATCAGTGTGTGAACTATCCAGTTAAATACACAGGCAGAGGGAAAGGTAGAAAGAACTTCAAAGAAAGATTTGACAAGCTTTATGCTTGTAGCTATCGTGGAAAAAAGAAAGAACAGAGAACTCAAAATGCCAGAATGCACAGCTACTCTAAAAGGCTCATTTCTACAGCTTTGTCTTCAGCTGTGTACATCTGTCATTGAAGGATCTGCACACATACTCCAGAAGCATGAAACAAAGTCTAAATTCCAGAATATTTCAGTTTGTCTTTTCCAGTTGTTCTGCACCTCCTCATGGAGCTACTTTGCTTCTGTTAATGTTCAGCAAGTCCCAACATGTGGTGAATCATAAAGTGCACACTTAGAACCCAAATGCTTTTGATACACAGGAGCAGTTTGCAAAGATTTCAGCATAAACTTCCTAGCTGTAATAGAATTTAAACTCCAGGTATTTCTCATTTCAAAATTATTTTAAAATTACTTCCAATCTCTGGCAAAAGTAAAAAAAAAAACAAAAACAAAACAACCCAAAACAGTGGCATTTTCTCCTCATTTGGCCTTTCAGACATTGTGTGATAGACATCACAGACAGGTAATCAAGGAATGCTTTTCCTGCTTTGCCACTGACTTTGTGATCTTGACTAATTCTCTTTTTATCTCAGCTTCAGTTTTCCCTTGACAAAGGTGTGATTAATTTATGACTGTACACTCCTTTGAATCACCCCATAAAAATTAGTTTAGAAAGGAACATTATTAAATATCAGTTCAAAATATCGTTCTCCTTTCTTACATATTTCAAGACTTACCTTAAGCCCTGGGGAGAGGATCTCTTGCTGGTTTATCTGAATCACTGCAATAGCAATGACAAGAACTATGCTTAGAAGAAGGAACACTTGGGCAATGACACTTGGGGCTCTGGTGAGCATCCTAAAACAACAAAAAGGGAAACACTTAAGGAATGTGAAAGGATTCAGTGACTCTGTCTTAAGGCCTGAAGCCCTGAATCTGTTGAAACTCCTCATAAAAACTCATTTCATCGACTAGATTACACTACATGAAAATTCTGTGTTCTCAAGCACTACCTGGTGTTTTGCTACCACTAACTTTTTATTGTCTAGAAGGGGTGTGTCTACATTGTCATGCTAATAAATGCCCCATTTCACCCTCAGGTGCTAGTCTGCTCATTTCCCACGGTGTCTACATGTAGATGCACGGGCGCCGTCTCCCATTGACTCGGGAAATGAGAGCAATGGGCAGGCTGAGGCTAGTCCACATTCAACCATCCCATGTACGCCTAGAACAAAGACACAAACACAGCCATGTAGACACAGTGACGGTGGCTGCTCAATACAGTTGGGTGCTTCTGCCAGAGATGCAAGGTCAGTGTCTAAAATAGATACAGGCTGCTCCAGCAAGAAACAAAGGAGGTTTTAAGAACATTAAAGCAAGCACCTTCTAAGTGCTGATGTGTTCAGGAAGTATGTTTGTGTGCATGTGTGTGCATGCTAATGCAGAGCCTATTATTATCCCACTGCACTCTACATAAAATATAAAATCCACAGTTTAACTCACAGATCTTGTGATTAGAAGTTACTAAATGTAACATGTAGTTATGTTAGACAAACCCAAAGGAGACATGAAACATGCATACTGACAATAAGGCTGTTGATATGTTCATATCCTCTAGAAAGGTTTTCTAGAATCCAAATACTGTTTAGGTTTCCTGTAAATTCTGTTCATCCTCTATCTTTGCATGTCCCTGGCCAGACAGCTCTTCACCCCAAAAGGCCCATAAATACCTCAGAGTACTTACAATCCTCCTATCAAAAATTCTTGTGCTCCACGGGGGTTGAAGAGGAAAGAAGTGGCTGGTGGGAGATGGCAAGCTTAGAAGTGTCAGCAGAACACAAAAAGAATTCCCCTGCCTTTCTTATTTTCAAAAACCAGTTATTTTGGCATAGAAATACCAAGTTAGCCTTGCATGATCTATCCTGACTCCCATCTCCTAATTCTTCCACACTGATGGTGGCTGTTCAGGACTGCCCTGCTGTTTCAGTAATCACCAGTGCCAATCCATGCTGAGAACAGGAGCTAAAAGGTGGTCTATAGTCCATGGCCACAGCAGACTGGCTCAGCCCCATTATACCTGCAACACATGGTCTTCTCCTCAGCTCCAACCAGAGCCAGTGGGCTGAAGGACAAGGCAGAAGAAATGCCTCTTCACACAGTTTCCACTTTCTAAACCCTACAGATTCTTCAGCCTGTGTACCCATGAACCAATAATCACATTCAAAAAAGACACAAGTTATGTGTTTTTTTCTGGGACTAGCTTCACTCTGAGCTTTGCCCACTGCTGCTGCTTTCTGTCTTTGTCTTCTGATTTATGTTGTGAAATCTAACTCAGACTGGCTCTTGGAAACTCTTTGTTTCAGCCTGACACATCTCACTTCCAGAATATCACTTTTCACACTTACTCACCCCCTTTTCTAAATCCATATGGGCTCCTTGTTTACTGCCAATTTGCTCTTCCAATCTTTTATTTTCTTGGCTTGGTAATAGCTTTATTATCTTAATCATCAGCCAGTTTTAAGAGAAAATTACCAGCTACATTGATAATTTATTTACTGCTGTCTATTGCTTTACTATCCTGAGCCATTCAAACATCATGTATGCAATGCATAAATGACAAAATGAAATCTTATTTTTACGATTAGAAAATATGTTAACACCCAGGATGAATTCTCACTGTAACCTGCAGATCATGTCAGGGCATACTAATTACAAGCACTTATACAGATCAATTCATTTTTGGAGAGAGACAGCAGATTTCAACAATACATTTATGAATAACCATCTGAGTAAAATATTTATCTTTAGAGGGAGAAAAAAATATTTTTCTTCAGCTTTCAGCTGTACATTGAGTTACCTATAATTGTAAAGGAGCTGAAAGAGAACTATCTGCTCATAACCTAATATATACCAGTCACTCCTGGACCAAAGCACTGATGTTCAGTGCCGGAAAAAATAAGTAACTACCAAAGAAAAGAACACTCAGGGAAAATAACTCTTTGAGATACTGAAGTATTATTAAATAGCAAAGCAATAACCACTATTATACTATTAACACTTAAGAGAACACCCATGATGACTGCCCTAATATTTTCTGCAGCATCCATTTGTAAAGGAGAAATTGAACTCTTGGTTTGCTGGATTTCTCCTGTGCTTCTGGGCTACTGGGATTTGTCTTCATCAGAGACAATTTTTCCTTTCAAAAATCTTTTTTAATGGGTAGCATATTAGGTAAGGCAGAATCTCTTAAGACGTTCCTCATACTATGTTGTCCCATTGGCAATCAGGACATTTGTATCACAGAATGATCTGTAAATCCCGATTTAAGCAACAGCCTCTGTGTCAGAAGGTCACCTTACACTTCATGCCTGCTTGAAGTCATCACACAGTTGACATCTTCACTATCTGATCTGTGCAAGATGCTGCAAGATTCCACATAAATCAGTTATACTCATCTAAGCCTTGCACACATGCCAGGCAATAGGATTCACTGAAATCTCTAGAGATACCAGAGAGGAATTCATTCACTCCACAGTTTAAACAGAGTTGTAATGTAAGTACCTCTTTGTAACATCACATACATTTTGGCAAAATGCCAAATAAAAGATTTTATTAAGTATCAAAAAGCAGTTGCATTCCATCAACCTGAAGCAAGAAACAGCATAAATACATATTTTTCCACGCCAAATTCAGTACACTGGGCCACATGAGCATATTGGAAGGACCACTTTCTACACCTTACTTCAAGCAAAGGGAATTCCCGTCTCAGAGGAAAATGGACTACACTTCTTTATGCCACCAACATTTTGAGTTTAACTAGGTTAAATACACGTGTATGAATGACAGTGCATACTATATGTTGAAATTCCTTTTCCCAAATCACCTGGAACACCAAACCCACTTATTTTAGGTACTGACCTGCTTGTTCACAGGGCGGGTAGGCAAGCACCATAAATATCTTCTTTCACACTATAACTGAAGAGGTACAAACACGTTAGCATTAGAAGTGGTCTGCAGGTGAATGTTTTTCAAGTGCTGGGGGGCGGGGGGAAGCTCAAAACACCAAAACCCACCACTCACACATTTTACAACCCGCACAGAAAACCAGCGAGAAGGTTTGGCAGGCCTTCCTTCGGAGGAGAAATTAAGTGAAAACAAGAACATTAGCCCAAAATTAGCGGCTGAACCTCAGAGCTTTCCCTCACCTCATCGTTGTCCCGGCTGAGAAAGCTTCACGTAACGACTGTGATTTACAAGAAAGCACAGTTTTCCCCTCAAAATAAAAGCCGCGGGGGGGCAGAGAGACGCACATCCCCCCTCCTCGGGGAGCCCCCGGCCCCTCGGCGGCTTTTCTCCCGCACCCTGCCCGACCTACCTGCGTGAGCCGCGGCTGCTCCGCTCTGCCCCGGGCTGAGGAGAAGAGGGAGAGGGCGCACCCTTGGTTCAAGCGGAGGAGGGAGATGTGCAGCGGGTCGATGCAGCTGAAGCGTTACCGCGCCCGGAGATGCGGAGGGGAGCCTTGCGGGGCGGAGTGAGGCTGTGCCCAGCGAGGGGTGCTCGGGAAGGGCGTCCCGGGGTGCAGTCCCTGCTGTCAGCCCGGTGCAGACACGGCCGCTGTTGGAGCCGCTCCAGCGGTGAGGGGGGCAGGTCGTGCTGGGACCAACCACCCGCCTGCAAAAATTCCCGCAACGCGGCCGCGTCTCCCTCTTTTCCTCCCTCCCTCCAGCAGCAGCTGCTCTGCTCTCTCCGGAAACACTGATCAGGCTTTGCCTGCAGCTGGTGCAGCAGGGTGTTGCTGGCTGTCCCTAAGTCATATTCCTCAGTTCCCTCCCAAACCAGAGACAGAAAGAGGGTTTTGTCTTTAGAGGCGACACTGTGGGTGAAGCAACGGTATATCCCTGCCTTTTCTAAAAGGAAAAAAGTGCTGTCTCAGGAGGGCTTTTCTCAGCCCTCAGAAATGGATAGTCCTCCAGTCTCAGAGCTACCTTTCCATTCAAGTTTCAGAGTACTGGCGTCACTTGTTTTGCAGTGTTTCTGGAGTTCCTGCCAAACCTAGACTGCTCAGTGGAGCTAGCACATGCGTAAGAAATATACATAAAACATACGTGGGAAACATATGTAAAACATACGTAAGAAACATATGTAAAACTTGCTGCCATCACCCATCTGACCCATGCGATCAGCTACAGACAAGGATCAGCCTACAGCTTGCAGGAATGGGCTTTGCCAGAGACACGAGCACTGGAATCACAGTGAGAGACTTCAGCCACTTTGCCACTGTTTGCTTATTGTTCTAGGATAGAATCATAGAATATCAGGTTGA
The DNA here is from genome assembly GCF_964273445.1 of Streptopelia decaocto. NCBI lineage: Eukaryota > Metazoa > Chordata > Aves > Columbiformes > Columbidae > Streptopelia > Streptopelia decaocto. The sequence continues at coordinate 119,020,260 of NC_138655.1, read as the reverse complement.
AAGGGATCACAGGGATCATCCAGTCCAACCTTTCCTGGCAAAAAAGGATGCTGATTCACATACCGTAAATAACTAAATGCACCTCTTTGATTAGTTTTCTCATAATGATCTTGATGAATTACATTATCTTTGGCCTCTGAATAAAGAAAGGAGAACAAGCAACCAGCTGCAGCCTTGTGAGCCATCTATAAGCATCCTTCCATAGACTACTCATTTTGGGAGTGGTGGTAATTTCCTCTTTTTGATGACAACACATTATTAAAGCTGGTTTAATGATGGTCTTGGTGGATCAGTTCAGCTGTTTCTAGTACATGAAGACAAAGCCTGCCATCCCTCCTGATTCTCTGTTGCATGTAACTCTTTTTTCCTGTATCATTTCCATTCCTGTGGCTTCTTTTTCATCTCCCATCCAAGTGTATTTGCTTTAATGCACTAGCTAACTATATTGGTCTGCTCTGCTGGGGCAGAATCTGCCTCAGGTGTCCATTTAAAATGACAAGTGAGCTGGGTTGATAACCCCACAAAAAAATCATATTCTTTTTGCTACCATCAAACATAAACATTTTGAAATAAAAAATATGACATCAACACCCACTTCAACCAGTCCTACAACTGACCTCCACCAGTGACTAAAATTCAATACTTGCAAAGAATGCAAACCCTACGTTCTATATCATCCACTTCTATAAAAGCAGACATAAGAGATTTTTTTTTCTTTCTATACCATTTCCAAGAGCTGGGCTGTTGCATGAGCTGCTTTTCTTGTGTAATTTATTGCTATGCTGAAGCCACAATAGCATTATAAGCGATACAGGCTATAAAATCCCCCAGCTGCTTTCAAAGTCCAGTACCCTGGTCCTGAACCAAATGGACTAGAAACGAGATTCTCCTCCAGGCCTGCCCAGTGTCTGTGGCACAGTAACTGGTTTCATCAGATCCTCTGCATCAACCCTGGGAACCCATCTTAGATCCACTACTTCTTTTTTTTTTTTCCCTGAGCCTACATCTTTGGCTTTTCTTCAGTTCCCTCCTCAGCCCCATCCCCCCTTGTCATAGTTCCCTCCACCTGATCCTCCATCCCTTCCTCACTCCCAAGGCACAGGTTGAAGTTGCTGCCATTTTCCCATTCTTTGCTAAGCCTGTATAATGCATACCTCTCCTCTCCATCATTTGCTTTGATGAAGCATCTATTTCTTCTCGCCCTTCAAGTATTCTTGTTTGAATGCATTTAGCATAACTAACTGTATTGATTTGTTTTGCTTGGACAGAATCTGCCCCAAGTGTCCATTTAAAAATGAGAAATGAGCTGGATTGCTGACAGCCCCAGGGAAAAAAAATTATTGCTTTTGCTACCATTGAGCACAAAGATGTGGAGTTAAAAGACAATGACTGATATTGGCAGATTCATAGATGAATACCAATTGCTATGATCAGTAGCAAATTCTAGAAACTAGAAAATATTGTGGGCATGAAGAAAGTGTTTGTTACAGACACATTTCTGCAGAGCATTTACAATATCACATTTACACAGGTTACACAGTGGATATGGCTCCATTTCCCTCTACAATGACAGCAGCAACATCAGGAGAGGGGATGGATGATTATACATCTGTCGAGGTTTTGACTGCGGGGTGACAATAAAACCCTGGCAGATGTATTGTTAACCACCTCTTTGCCCCCTTCCCCCTTCAGCTACTCCCTCTCCCCCCTCCCCACTAAGGACAGGCGATCAGGAGGGAAAGAAGGACAGGGAGAAGAGAGTTGGAAAAATTAAAAATGTTTTACTAATGCTACTAATAAGAATAGAGAAAATAACACAAAATATACAAAACCAATCTTGAAAGTCTCAGCAACTGCAGAGCCGGCAACCAAAGTCCTGGATTGGACTCTGCAGCCAACCGGAGCTGGATTCAGTCTCTCACTAGGCCTCAGTTCGCAGGGACCACTAGCAAGGTCCTCTCCTAATGTCAGCCATAAGCAAAAGAAGGGACGAGATCCTTGTGATCTCCCACTTTTATATGAAGTACTCACGTGAATGGAATGTTATACACAGTTGGTCAGTTCCTTGGTCACCTGTTTCTCATTGCCCCTCTCACGAGATGTGCATCAATCCTTATCAATAACTTTGCATTCCATTGCTATGTTTACTAAAACATGTATCTGACTTTCCAGGAAAATGCAGCTAATATGAAAGCTTTAGCTGACAGGCAAATTCACTAAAAGAGAAACTTGTTTTTAACAAAACCAGGACAACACCTCAAAAGACTGCATCTGTTCCTTGTGTAAAGCTCATACAGCATTTGATGCTTGAATATTAAGAGATCTCAAAACATCCTCTGAAAAGAGAGCAATGGGGTGAAATTGAGAGAAATGTTAATGTAAAAATGGAGGTAAGAAGATACTGGTGGCTGCAATAAGATGAGTGGTTTCTTGCATGGTATTTTGTAAGCTCACAGGAGCGAGGTCTGTCCCCCATTTCTGTCCACTCTTCACAAATTCCAGTGAACAAGGCTTCTCCCTTTCCTCCTAATCTTTCACTGCCTTTTTCACCACTTGTATTGGCATCAGCAGAAGGGTGTGATGCCCTTTAGCTTGGTTCATCACTTCCATCAATCTTTTTGGACAGTTTTATCCCAGGACCTTTCATCAGTATTGACAAAGACCCTTCATTCACCAGGTTTCTGCTTCCAAAGACCTCCTGTCTTCATGTTCACCTATGTTCCTTAGGGTCAGCTGTGAGAACTGGCAATGCAGGCAGAACTGCCTAGAGAATCTGGGACCCTCTGGACCAACAGGACTCAGGACATTTAAATTAAATAAAGTTTCTAGGCCATTTTTGCATCCAACATTTTACTCCAAGTCAAAAAGCATTTTTTCTAATTGTTTCGGGCAAGTGTTCTACATATTATAGCAGCATACTTTGTTGGTTGCCTGATTTAGGAAGATAGCTCCCTAGGTTTTCAAGAAAGCAAGTCACGAACCACATCTGAAATCCACATTTTGAAGAATGTCAGGTGTGATTCTCCTCAGAGACTGTCCTCAGAGATCAAGAATGCATTTTTGGGTGGTTTTTGTTTGTTTGTTTTACTTTTACACAGTCACAAAACTAATTTTTAGTAATCTTTAAAAGCATTTGCTGCCCTATAGTCTTTTATCATCACTGACCAAAAAAAAAACCATAAAGCAAATTCACAGCTATGGCATAAGAAATTCAGTTTTTCCCTCTTTGTTTTGAATAATGGCTGGATGTGGACATTGCCTTTTCCCTTTCAGAATTTCACTGATGGCTTCTTTGACATACCTCAGACAGCCACTTGCTTCTTTGTGTTTTTATTCCTTTACCACAGCCCTAAAGCTAATGATGTGCCTTAGATTCAGTTTCTGAATCTTCTGTCTCATACACATGACTCTGTGGTATAACAATAAGAGTTTTCTGGTCCACATCTTGTGAGGTCTTGAAATGAAAATGAATTTAATTCTGAAGCTGAACCAACATGCTTTCAAATCTATTTATTTCCCTCCCTGAGACTTAAAGCTTTATACCTTGCATGTCTTGTCCAAATAATCAAGAGCTGCTTTAATCCATTAAAAACCCTCGGGGACAGCCTTGCTCACATGGTTATGAGCCAGGATAAGTTGTGAGCATGGGCAAAATAAGCACATAATTAGGGCAGCAGATTGCTGGGACAGCAGAAAAACACAGCCCTTTGTCTGTTTTGCTTTGCCTGAGTTTTAGAAAGCCAAACGATCTGCTGCAGCAGGAGAGGGTGTGGGACAGCCACGCTACGCTGCTGGAAGGAGAGGAGCTCCCCCGGGGTACCAGTGGCTGCTCCCATCCTTCTTGCTCCCTGCCCTCAAGCTGCAAGCCAAGCTCACAGAGCTTTACAGAAAACTCATTCCATTTTTTTAGCCATGCCTGCAAACATATGTTATATCCCAACACGTATATTCCATTGTCATAAAACTGACCACAGCAATCTGATACAGCAGTACCATAGTCTTACGAGAAATTAATTGTTGTACTCAAAGAAATACATTCTCTCCAGTGAATGGGGATAAATTCCAGAAATTACTCCTTGGGACTTAATCCTTTAAAAATTGCTGTGTGAAAAACTGCTAAACATGGAATAATTCTGTGAGGCTGACAACTCTACATGAATAATGTTTAACTTTTCCTGGTTCAGAAGTAATTGCTGACAAATTGCTAGTTCAGGAGAAGAGACTCATCCTCTATGTTTTCAAAGAAGCATGAAGAATTCCTGGTGGCAACACTTCTATCACCTTTTTGTGCTCTTCCAGGAATGGATCAAATTGGCTGAGTAACTGTAAAATTCCTAGATAAAATTGTTTCCATTGCAATTGCAAGTGCAATGGATTTGCACTTGTAATTGTTTCCATTGCAGGTCAGGTTATCTCCTTGAGTACAAGATCTGTGGATGAAAAAAGCTCTATTAAACTCTTTCTAAGTCCACCTGCCAGTATTGTTATTCACCCTTGCATTGTTTCGCTAACTCTGAGTCAATGAAACAAGTTCTTTTTGTTGCTTTCTGTGCACTTACATTAAACTGCAATTGTTTGGGCATGTTGATAGGCTCAGAAATGCAATTATAGCCATTAAAGTCAGTTGTACAGAACAAGAAGCCTGTGGGAGAAAACAACCAGCACAGAAAGGAGTAGAATGATCCCTGCTATAGTGATCATAACAACCATTTCTAATTTGCAGACTCACCCTTACATAGTTCCTGCTAGAAAACAGCCTGCACTGAATAGCTTGTTTGCTCACCAACTGAAAAAAGTATAGAGAGATTTACTAAGACCACAGCTTTGATTCTGACAGATGGAAAAGCTTTTTCACAGCCAGTATGGGGGAACAGTACTTCTTGCTGATGGGAGTGCAAAGCTGGGTCTGGTGGAGGGCATGAGGTGCACACTGGATGTTCCTACAGTCTTCACTGTGTTTCATTATCTTCATTCACCTTTGCAGTCATAAGTAGAGTACCATTTCTCTAATTCATTATAGTAATGGTAAATAATACTCCTGATCTGAAAAATGCATCCACTTTTGGTACACTGTGATTTGTCCTTTTGTTCATTCCTCTTGTCTCCATTTTGGTACCCTTATGACCTGCATAAGAGCATGTCACACACACACCATTTCACCATTGGCTGATGGGTTTATGAACCCTCTCAAGGCAAAGTCTCTGGATTAAGTCAGGCAGATTTGTGACCAGAGTCAGTCCAGAGTGTAACTATGAGTGCCAGAGACAATATAAAAGCTAAGTGACTGAGATCCTTCCTGCAGCTGGAATCTGTTATGTCAGTCCTAAGCAACAGGCCCCATCAACCATGCAATTTGGTGTAAATCCACGGTAAAGCCAGACACATTAAAGGCAGCTGATGTATGGACCAGCCATGCCCGCCAGCGCTGTCTGTCTCAAACACAAACACTGCATCAGCAGTATGAGCACAAAATAGGAAGGGTGCTAAATTTGTATGAACACTTTGAAAGCTGGTGTCAGTCTGCCTAGGTAATAGTTTCTTCTCCTCTCTCCCCAAGTCAGGCCTGATGGTATCCTGTCTGTTCCACCTCCAAAGCCAAATCCAGCTTTTGGCCTCTCAGCATGACACTTATCCTGCATCTTGCTTTGCTCATCACCCAGTTTTCTTCAGCTCTTCCCACTGGTCGTGCTGTTCTGGTGAAATGGTTTTCCTTCTTGAATGACTCACACGTTCCTTCAAATAAATCCAGGACAAAAAAACCATTCTCCTTAAAAAAGCATATGTATGACGATCTACTGTGGACAGATGGGACATGTTGTACACTAGCCTGGTGAGAATATTTGTTGTTGTATCCTGAGTAAGCAGGAAGAGGCAAGTGCCCTTGCAGCCATGATGGCTTAAGGACATAGTGAGGACAAGTCTATAGATGGAGGCAGTGTCTTATACTAGACCTTGTATAAAGATGGGATAGTTGGAAAAACTAGACAAGCTTTGAGCCCTCCAGACCTTCTTCTGGCCTGAAATAGCAACAGCAGACTTCAAAGGCAGAGACAAGTTTACAACAATTGCTTGAATTTAAGCAGATAATTACCTGGTAGACTGTTTCTGAGGAAAAAGAAAAAAAAAAAAAAGTAATTTTGGTAATTCTTTGGAATAAAGCAGACATTAATAGGGGGAAGACAGACAGCAGAATACTTATTTCCTGGGGAAATAAGAAATATAGGAATATGGAGCACCAAGGAGAGGCAGAAGGAAACAATAATGTGCCATGAAGCCAATGTTTCCATTGAATTCCTGATTTTAAAAGTTTTTGGATGACTGCGCAGTATCAGGTGACCAAAAGCTGAAGGTCCTAAGTGTCACTGGTTCGTTATAGTCATGGGAGCCATGGTTAGTGGTCTCCAAACTATAGTAGCACTGGGTAACGGACAGGAATTCAATGCACTGGGCCCAAACCCTGGTCGGCTACTCTGTGACAACAGCCAGGGCATGGTCCTCCTATCTCCCCCCAGTCACGGTCTGTCCTGTTGAGCTCTCTGAGGAAAGGATTATCTCTGAAGTGGAAGAGTCGTGGTACCAAGAACAGCGGAGCCCGCATTTGTCCAGGGTACAGGGCAGGACGGTGCCGAAAGAGATTAATCATCAGGAGCCAGCACATGCTCGTAGTCCAGGTGACTTTGATGAAGATCCACAAGTATGAAAGCTGACATCCCTGGAGTCACTTCACATCAGTGCAAACGATTATCACCCACATGAAAACACATCACTTATCTACAGTTTCAAAGCTATTTGCCAAGAACAAATTAGCTTCCTGTTGTACTGCAGTTATACAGATTTTTATGTAAACCTGTATATGCAAAGTTTTAAATGTGAGAGGCTGCCAGACAGGCATTTTCACTTGGACTTCTGTCTGCTGAGCAAGGCTAACCGTATTTCAGGAATATGCCTACGCATACTTTAATACTATATTTTTTCACTTTGTTTCTCTTTCTTCACCTCAGTAATTCAACCCTGCTTTCCCAAGACTAATACAAAAGAACTAACAGATGAACCGGATCAGACAGAAGGTGGATGTGTCTTGTCTCTTGAAAATCGGTAGAGGCAGATGTCTGTGAGAAGGCTGTCAGGACTGAAACACCCTCTCAGCTGCTGCCATCTCAAGCCTTACAGACCTCTTGAGTGAGCTGTTGTGTCCGCTCTAATAGCCCCTGATGGACCTCTCTGCCCCTGAGTGGATTTGATGGCTTTCCTAGCACATGCATGTGCAGCAGGCTAATCCACAAGGTGTCTGTCTGTTCCTTAAAAGTTCAACAGCAGCTCACGGTCAGGCTTAATCAGCTTGGCTCTCCCAGCAAGTTCCAGACTTGCACAGAGAAACCTTTTCCAAAAATGTCTTTTTTTTTAAATTCTGTGAGACACGCTTCGTTCTTTTATAAACTGAAGTATATTTATACAGTGCTTGATAAATATACAGTTGGGAACTGTAGATTTTTTAGTGTGTATTTATGCTTGCCTACTGCTTATTATTAGATTATTAATTTTAGTATAATGAGAAAAAATTAATACCATGAAATGCTCTAATATTACTGCTTCAGATTCCTGTGTCTGCATGTGTAATCCCAAATAGGACTAGAAAAGCCTGTGCAGTAATAATGGTAATAATAACAATACTAATTTGCAGGCACCCAGCCTTTCATCCTGGTTTGCACCAGGAGGTGCAGGTCCGTTATAATAACAGTAAAAAAAATGGCACACAGACTGTGTAAGGTGTCATTTGAAATGCTATTTATTGTTGCTAAGTGTATAAGGAGAGATTGGTATAATCTTACGTGTGATGAGCAGGTGATGAGCACCATGTTGGGCAGACACCTTCTATAGAGGAAATATTCCCCCATTTCATTCATTGGAGCTACCATAGGGTTTTCTTACCAGAAACAACTCTATTCAGCATTTCCACTGCCAGAGAGAAAGAACATGCACATGACGACTTGCAACTGCACACCTAGATGACAGCATGGACATCACTGATGCCAAGAGGCTCCTCCGCAGCAATCAGTCACCAAAGTTTATCCTGAGGCCATGTGGTTTGTGCCATGCAACTCTTCCCTCCCAGAGACAATCAGGAATTAGGACTCACTCCTCAGTATTTTCTCCTCCATTACCTGTGGCTGACATTTCTGAGGGGGATGTCATGAATCCTGTTTGGAGGCATTTCTCTGCCTCCATCCCCAACCTAGAGAGCCATGGGGACAAACTAATGGCTGTGCACTTCACCAGGAGGTGAATGGGTGGCAGATATCTATATTCTCTGCTAGGTCTGGACTTCTACCCTTAACCACTGACTGAGCAACAACAGTGAAGGCTGGCACCATAGTAGCTTCTCTCTAGATACAGGTGGTAAGGAAATAGCTATGGCAAAACCTCATTTCCCTCCCAGGGTTTGTGGTCTAGGTTCTTGGGTTAGACTGGTTTTGCCAGCTAGTCCCGCCCTGAAAAGCAAGATGGTCAGAGCAAAGAAGTAAAAAACGCCTGTTTTTAAATAAGTGAATAAGATCTTGTCTCCTAACAAATACTTGCCTTGCAAGGATTTATTCCCAGAGGCTTTTGTGAATGCATTAGTTTTATATCTAGATCTTCAGTAGAAGACTACATGTCGCTAGGACAGAGACGTGCCGCTGTGAACAGCCGGGGGACCAGATATTTCATAGTCTTTGGAAATGATTTTAAATGGTGGTCCCAGCAATTCCTGTGTTTAAAATACATTAAAGCTATTCACGACACTGCCTACAATGTGATTTACCAGGCTGGGGATTGAAATGGCAGGAGTAAAAAGGTTAATGCATTCAAGGCAAGAGGTGGGAAGAGCAAACACAGGTAGGATGGTGAGCCAAGCTAAGAAACACAAAGGTTTTGCTTTTTCCCACATGGTTTCCCTGCTGGTTTAGAAATGTTATTTAGACTAAGGTGTTGGGGTCAATTTGAAAAAAAATAATAATTCTTTATATGCTCCCAAAATGAAAGATCTGCCACATGTCTTGCACTGAACCACTGGTGGACTCTAATTCCCCTGGTGAAATGTGCTCTCAGATGCACTAGTACTGAGAAGCACAGGGAAACCATCACTGAATTTTGAGCCGAATTTGAAGTGAGAGTATGACCAGTCCTGCTTTGTGTACACCTCTCTATATTTCTCACTTACTTGCAGAACATGGGAAAGGAGAAGAATCCCAGGCTTTCTTCCCCACTCTAGTTCTCACTCCCTGTGCTTTTTAGATCTCAGTCACGGTATCTCTGTCTCCATGTTCACCTGTCTGGTGGTCGGCAGGGGGTCCTCCAGTGTGCTTGTTCACTTAATGGGGGTTTAACTTTCATTTTCACTGCAGTCAGGAAAACAGAGGGAGCACTGCCCATGACATATGCCAGCAGGTACTAAAAAGACTGGAAATAACATATGCATAAGCTTGAAAATGGAAGCAGATCCACTTTGCAGTGATCAACTAGCACGACAGAGGAACTGATCCTATTTAAAGACCATTTTTTTAACCTGCTGGAAAAGCAGGGCCAAGGAAGCCACAGAGGGCAAAGAGATGTTAGAAAATACAACCAGAAGACAGAATGAAGAAAAAATAAATAAATAACTCTCCTTGCAATGAGAGGGCTTTGTAGAGAATTGTAGCCATTAGCTATGTAGCAATTAGCAATTCCTCCTAGAAATAAATTCTGCATCGGACCTGTAGGCAATATTCTCAATTGGTATTAAGCAACAGAGCTCTCAGCCACTTCAGACTAGCACAGGATCTGCCCCTACATGGATCACAGAATGATTTTGAGGAATCCTGCACCTCTCCAGGAAAGAGGCAATTTTCTTTTGCCTCAGTCATGTATTCCGCCTAGAACCTTGTGTCCTCCTTGGGCCTAAGCAGAGCTCCCTGCTGCCCCAGCATCCAGGTCCAGCAAAGAACGGCGGTTCTGTGCATCAGCCCTCTTTGTCTATGTTTATTTTTGCAATGTCTCATCTGTACAGAACTATATTAGTTCACTCATATCAGCATTGCGAACTTCTCTTAGCACCAGACTATATTCAGATACATCCCAGAACATTTTCCCACAAGCTCTTGGGAGCCTCTGCTAACCTCATGCCAGTGGCACTTTAAAATATATAACAAACCTACCCCTTCCAGGAAGAAAAAGGAGATTTAAATCAGAACAAGGTCTGTGATAGGAGACAATGTTGCATTAGCACAGAGACTACTCCTTAGGGTTTGGCAGCTTTTGATTAATATCAAGCTTAGTTCACCTCCCAAGAAAGGTATTTTCCAATTGATTTCTATGGGGTTTGGCTAAGGGCCACACTTCACATGCTGTGGATCATTCCCTTCATCCTAGGCTCTCAAAAGTACTAAACAAACAGGAATGAACATAAAAAGAGGAAGAAAAGTTCCAGTTTTGCCCCCTTTGTACATATATAGGTTCATTGGGACTTTCAGGAGGTAGATCAACAGCCTGACATCTTTTAATTTTATGTCTCTTTACAATTCTGAGGGGAGTGTCACACTATACTTCCAGCTTCCATTCTCTCATGTCTAATTTGCTTAGTAATCCTGAGTAACAATATTGTTCCATTGAGAAGCAGTAAAAATACACGAAAGTTGCAATTTCTCTGATTACGTACCCCTACTGTTAAAATACTGGAAGGCCAAAATTTTCTGTACAAAAAAAACCCCCAAATCTTAAAGTTTTCTGTATTGCTGCTGTTCACAGAAATTTCCTTCTGACATCCGTTCAATGGTAACAGAATTGAGCAATATGCTCCACAGGAAAAGATAACAAAAAATCGATGTCTAAGCAATTTAAGGATCATCTCTGAACTTGATGTCCAGCTGATTAGTTTATATTATAATGGTTCTTCGGTCCTATTTTGAGAGGAACACTTTGTAACCCACTTAAAATGCTTCCTTACTGGACAGAAATCAATACCCAACAAGGCAGCAATGTCCTCCCTCAAATTTTGTTATGCTCACCACAGTAGAGCTTAAAATATTAATCCTAGCGAATGTTCTGCAAAAATGCATCAGGTTTTTAATAATCCAGCATAGTAAAAGGAGCTTCTAACAATTCATCTGGAGAAGATTGCCTGTTCCTGGGAAGGGCTACTTTCTCCTTCCCTCTGCCAGATTGACCGGGTCTGGGTGGCTGTGCCTGTTTGGCTTGATTTTCATACAAGGCAACCGTCAACACTTGTGTGGAGGTGTGTGTGGTGGAGGGAGGCAAGGCGAGCCACTCCTGAGAGCGTGTGCCCTGTGTGTCAGTGCTACCGAGTTTGGGGTGGAAGGGCTGAGGGAGTTCATTGCTCTATTCCCTTTAACTCCTCACAGTGCCTCTGACCTTCATGCAACCTCTGTTCTTGGAAACTTCGTGAGAGAAGAGCTCATATATACCTCATACATATATATACACATATATTTATACAGATATCTATATTCTTCGCACAAATATATATATTCCTCTGTGCATTGGATCTCCTCATCTCTGTTTCTGGAGTAAGGGTCGTAAGACAGTGTTGTGCTAGATGCCATGCATGGCACATAGGCTTGAAGAAAAAATATTTGTTATATTGATTAGACATATTATTAATCCAGTTACAATCATACTGACACATACAGACCAAGCTATCAAATTATTGCTCACTCCTATTAATTCTCTAGTTTAAAATGTTATACACAGACTTCCTGGTATTCAGTCCTTTCTCTGTTGCTAATACCACCCTTTCCATGCCTTCCTGGGTCCTAAGGTTGACGGTGCCAGTCTTAAGAGCAAAGGTTTAAAGTGAGTCAGCCATGTCCCAGGTTTTTTGTTGGGAAGTGTCTGCTCAGTATGTGTGTGTGGGCAGGGGCATCTGTCCTTCTTGGTTTGTTGTCCACTTAGCGTTACTTTTACATGCTGTCTGTTTTTTCATGGTCATTCATTCTTCCCTTACCAGTCCACAAGTTAGATATAATAACTACTTAGTTTTGTTAAACTTTTGCTTAGTTTTGTTAGATTTTTATCACAAATTGCCAAACCATACCATTGCAGAATCAGCATTAAGATATAGAAGAAGATGTTGCAATGGCACCACAATGCTTTCCTGACTCTTGAGCAATGTTTTGCCGTTAGAACTGAACAGGTTCATAACCACCCACAAAACTCCTGACAGGTTCAGAGGCCTGAGCTGTAATGTTAGTAGAAAGCTTGTGGCCCGCTGCTAGGAATGGCCACCCATAGCTACTGATTCAGAGCAAAGTCTCTTTTCATCAGGCTAGACATGAAGAAGAAAATTTTTACAATGAAGTTGGTGAAACTGGCCCAGGTTGCCCAGATGGTAGATGCCCCATCCCTGGAGACATTCAAGGCCAGGCTGGACAGGGCTCTGAGCAACCTGATCTAGTTGAAGATGTCCCTGTTCATGGCAGGGGGCTTGGACTAGATGGCCTTCGAAGGTCCCTTCCAACCCAAACTATGATTCTATGATTCTATAATTCTATGATTCTATGATCCATCTCCCTACCAGGGAGACATCCCAAGGCAAGGTAAGCTCTTGAAATTATGATATAAAGATATAAGTGTGAATGATGTGGACAGTTCATGCAATGTGGAATTATTTAAGGGCTTTCTTCCTCCTTTATGTCTACTCCCTTGGAAAGGACAAATTACATGAGTCAGGAATGTCATTAGGCAGAATTTGTATCTGTAGCCTTTTATACTGTAATATGAATGGCTACATGGCCACAATGGAGGCTTCTGTGAGAGGAAGAAATCAGTTTGCTAGAAGACCCATATGACCCATATGACATGGAGTGCAGTCTTGGACAAAGTTATTTTACTCAGACCCAGAAGTGGCACCTATTTACTGGTAAGTCAAGACACTTTGAATCATGGCAATACTCAAAACCAGATACTAACAAGCAGCATATGACACACAGCTCTTTTGGATTAAATCATCCTTGACTTGATTTCATTCCTCCTGGACTTGATTTCATTCCTCCTTATACTCATTTTTCTTAACGTTTTGCTGAAGTCCGCTCTGTTCTGCATGCAACTTTCTGACCTTTACATTAATGACCCTCATCAGCTGATTTTTTTAATTTTTTTTTAAATTCAGAGCAGCTTTAGCTACCTGTGTTACACTCTGCAGATCTGCATTCTAACTGACCTATATCCTTATGTCCCTGGACTTCATGGAATGCACTCCTCTTGCTGGAGTAGCTGGACCTAAGAAACCTTAGTGTAGTTGTGCTCCTACCTTCCAGGGTCTTGTCTCTAATATTGCAAAACACAATGTGTTCAATCATTCAGAAAATTCCCGACTCTCCTTTCCTAATGCACCTGCGTGGGGCACCAGCTGGCTATCAGATAATTTCCCAGTCCTACCAAAAGCCAATATAGGAAAGAAAAATGAAGGCAAACCAGAACAGAAGGATGTGGTCTGAGTCAGGCCTGAAGAAGCTCACAATGACTTGAAAAGGAGTGGAAAAAATTATCTGCTTTGTTGATTTAATGGACCAATTATTATTAATCTAGAATGGTGTTTGCACAGCAAAGTGTTCACAAAGGGAACATTTCTCATCCCTCTCCCTCTCTAAACCAGAATGGATCGGGACACTCTCCTGCAGACACTGCCGGAACAAAAATGGGATTCTCCTGTCCTGATCAGTCAAGAACATTTTATCTGTGGCAGGAGAAATAAAATGATTACTGGAGTAAGTATCACACAAACTAGGACTTAGGGGGCTTCACGATCACTCTTGTTTAGTATCAATTGTTTTGACTGATCCACTGGATCACTACAATCACTGGTAGAATGGGGAATTAAAGGGATGGTTGGGTCACTTGTTTGAGAGATACAAGGTATATATAGTTTTACCTCCTTGGTGTTCCAGGACAGGCACTGAGAATTTTGTGCTGCTTAAATTAGAAACAGACAGACTGTGGTGTTTTTCCTCAGTTGCAAGGGTGATTAAATTCTGAGCTAATTAAACTGGATAGTAATTACTTTTCTTTTTTAATGTGCCCTCTAAAAGTTGTACCATTGTAGCCATCAGATTGGTGAGTGCTTATAAAATACTTCTCTATTTTGCTGTTGGTGGTCAGAGGGAACTCCTGGGGGCTCTGACATTCACATCCACCACTGCTCAGACCCACTTCTGTCAGGAGCCAGATGTCCCTGGGCAGCAGAGAAGCACCAAGCACCAGACACCCAAGAACATAGAAACCCCCAGGAAACCTGAAGAGAAGGAAGCTCAGTGACCAAATAAAATTCTCCTGTTCGGCTGGTGAATCTGGAAACAGCAAGACAAGAATATTGTCTCCATGAGGAGGTGAGTACACAAGTCCTGGTGTGAAGTCAGCTTGTGGCTTCAACCCTGGCCCATACCACTACAGGGCTTATCTGGGATTATTGGGGTGGCGCCACTGGCCTTCACACCCAGTGCCTGAAGCAAGGGAGGACCATGGCTTGCCCCTGTCCTCCTTCTTCCCATCTTTGAACCAACTGATGAGCACAGGGCTGGAGGGCAGAGGAGGCTGCCAGCCACTTCCAGTGCATCATGCTCTCACCCCTCTGTCAGGGAAGTGAGTAATACTGCTCTCACACTTTTCCCTGCTTATACCCCAATTTGCTCTTCCACCGTGAGCCATCCCAGGCAAATCCAGCCTTTCCTCACGTAATACCACTCTGCAGTCAACAGGAGTTTGAGTGGAAATGGAGGAACAATCCAGGTTTGGGCTACAGCTGTGGGAAAACTTCATCCTCATGAGAGTTTGGTTATAACCACATTTTCATATTAGCAAGATATTTAAAGCTTAAGAAAAAACATCTCTTTCCTGCTCAGCTCTGTTATCTCTGTCTGTGTTCTAGCCAAGGAGCACCTGATAAAGACTCAGTATTTTTCCACTAATTAAGTTGCTTTAATTAGTTGTGACTGCTAATTTAAATTAGCTCTAAGAATAGGTATAGCCCTCAAGAGAGCAAAGGACAATGAATGTAGACTCTTCAGAATAATGTGAGGGAAAGCTCTGCTTTAATAAAGGCATTCAACCAGGTAGACCAAGGCATCATTGGATGCACAGCTGGTTACTTAAATTCGTCTTTTCTTTTCTTTTCTTTTCTTTTCTTTTCTTTTCTTTTCTTTTCTTTTCTTTTCTTTTCTTTTCTTTTCTTTTCTTTTCTTTTCTTTTCTTTTCTTTTCTTTTCTTTTCTTCTTTTTCTTTTTCTTTTTCTTTTTCTTTTTCTTTTTCTTTTTCTTTTTCTTTTTCTTTTTCTTTTTCTTTTTCTTTTTCTTTTTCTTTTTCTTTTTCTTTTTCTTTTTCTTTTTCTTTTCTTTCCTCCCTTGCCTTCTTCCCTTCCCTTCCCTTCCCTTCCCTTCCCTTCCCTTCCCTTCCCTTCCCTTCCCTTCCCTTCCCTTCCCTTCCCTTCCCTTCCCTTCCCCCTTCCCTTCCCTTCCCTTCCCTTCCCTTCCCTTCCCTTCCCTTCCCTTCCCTTCCCTTCCCTTCCCTTCCCTTCCCCCTTCCCTTCCCTTCCCTTCCCTTCCCTTCCCCCTTCCCTTCCCCCTTCCCTTCCCCCTTCCCTTCCCCCTTCCGTTCCCCTCTCCCTTTCCCCTCTCCCTTTCCCCTCTCCCTTTCCCCTCTCCCTTTCCTTTTCCTTCTCCTTTTCCTTTTCCCCTCTCCTCTCCTCTCCTCTCCCGACAGTGCCTGTTTATTCCTTCTGGAATTACAGTCACAGTTTTTTTTTTTCCCCATGATGTGATCCCAGCTGGATTTTTGCCTGGACAAAAAAGGCACTTTGGACAACCCTGTATTACCTTCATACAACATGAGAACGAGAAATAACACCCTGGCTGTGCCTTCCCAGTGACGGCATACTGCATTTCCCACACCTCTGAGACAGTCAGGCCATTAGCAGTTCTTTCCATTGCCACCTTGCTTTCACCACACTGAGGGACCACGCCGTGTGAAAAATGAACACACTGATGGTACATACCAGGGCTGGCTCACCCAACTTGTTAGTGCATGGAGCAGGGGATGAGATCAGAACCCTACAAAGGAGAAGGAGATCCAGGACTAATGCTATAGATTACCTGGTTCCTGATTCAGAAATGTGCAAAGAGCTTCTCCAAGGGGGCAAGCTGGACTAGAGGTGCAGAAAAAATCAGACATATTTTCTTTCTCATTTTCACAAGCACAATTCTATCCACAAAGGAGGGGAATGGGAAAAACAAGGGGCGAGTTTTGATCCGCTGTTGTGATTATTTTAGCAATACCTCTGCATTTTAAACACCCTGATGTGTTTATCACTGCAGGAAGAACTTGCTCTGCGGAACCAGTAGGGCTGCCTGCAGATGCAGACAAATCTATAGAAAATCTATTGAAACATGCCAGTAGGCTGTCCTGTGAAAGGATTTTGAAACTAGATACAAAAAAACCCAAACTGTTCACTGAAGGGTGAAATGTTCTAGCTAACCAAAACGTTCTGGAGCCAGGAGAGAGTCTTTATCACTTGCACAGATGTACATATAACAGCCTCCTTCAAACTCAGTAAAATACAGCTATTTTAGAAATGGCAGCAACTTCTCATCCTTGTACAAACAGCTGTGGTTGGCCATTGTTGGAAAGGCCAGAAGGTATTTGCTTTCCCCTGGCACTGACATGAATCTTTCAGCTGTGAAGCAAGATTCCAAGCCAGCGATTTGGACTTCTTGATGGCACGCTGCTTTTATTTTTTCCCAGGAAATACCACTTTGAGCTTAACAAACACGTCAGCCTGTTGTAACAGAAGCATGGGTTCTGTGGGATATGCATATAAAACATAAACCAGCAGATTAAATTAAGTTTTGCAGATAAGCTGATCCACTTTCCTCCAGGGAGTACATCAGAATAGGGACATGAAAATACGCTTGCAAAAGTCTCCATGTGGTTAACCACCCTACATTCAAATAAGGGTGTTGCATTCTCCACTCTCCACCCTGTCAAATGCTGTAAATCCCTATCAGCCCTACATGAGGTACCTCACCACTTGAAAATCCCCAAAGGGCTGGCCAGCATCAATGCAAAGATTACATTTTTCAACACATTTTTTCACTTCATCATTGTTCCAGGAAATCTGGATTTGTTTGGGGGTTTCTCTACTGCGGTTTCTTTGGGTTTTGTGGGTTTTTTAGCTGTTATGTTTTAAAATGGTAATTTCTTGAAAAACCTAATTGCTACTAAATACACCAGGAAGGCCTCTTCAAGCAAACAGTTAAAAAATTACAATGGAATATATTAAAACAAGGCTTCTGCGATATGATGGGATTGATTTAAGAGAGTTCCAGGAAGCTGGAGCCTGCTGCTCTGTGACAAATGACTTCCCTGAGAAAACCCAGTAAGTGAAACATAATTACATAATGGAATTGGTCTTGAAATACCACTAGCTCCAAGATTTGCAAATCAGCAGGCCCCAGTGACCTTGTACTTAACATCTTTATTCATGATCTAGGAAAAGAAAAGGTAAACAGCAAAAAGGATAAACTAGTAGACAAGAAGAGGCTTCAACTGAAGCAGAGGCTGACAATGTCAGGTTTGTTTAGTCCATGGGGAACTCAAATGGAAAGAGATCTGATTAGGGAACTTAAGCAAGATGTTACAGGCTACACCAAAAACCAAGTCTGACAAGTCATTTAAGGGCAGGACAGAATGGAGGGTTGTGGAATGGGAGAACAAGGCAAGCAGAAGCAGAGGAAAACTTTAGCTTATTGATGTGATTTAGGGTCACGTGAGAAGTACATATGATGCCCACCTGAACTCAAGAGGTTTAGAAGCGTTTTCCTTCACTAACACTGCTGCACTCACACATTAGCCCAGATTACCAGGATCAGAAAACTGAGTAGTGCAAATTGTGCCTTCCCACCCACTTCATCTTGAAAAATGACAGTGGCAATGGCACGCAACCACGAGCCGTCCCCTGGGGCCACTGGTAATGCCAGTCAGCCCTCAGAGTGGCAAGCAGGTAGGAAAGTCTGCTTCTTTCCATGGGAACCAAAGTGTACTTGGGGCCCCAGAGAGTTTGGCTGTGGCTTCAGAAGGGATTGATTTCATTCACGAGTGAACATGAGGATGAGGAAATGTCAAGACCCTGTTCCCTGGGACACAGACAACTGTGCCCAGAAGATGAGCGAAACCGGGGAGGCTATGTCATGGAAACCTTAGGCTTGAATTCCATAGCCAAAACTGAAAGGGTAACTATTGCATTTAAAGCAACTACAAAATCTCTGTTCAGTGCTACATAACACCATGGGGTGTTCATCCCTTCCAGAGGGGGCAGGGGCTGGGGTGAGAACCAGCCTTCCCCATGTACAGCAGAATGAGTGGGGCAAGCACCAGCCTTCCCCATGTACAGCAGAATGAGTGGGGCAAGCACCAGCCTTCCCCATGTACAGCAGAATGAGTGGGGCAAGCACCAGCCTTCCCCATGTACAGCAGAATGAGGAGATGGTGAAAGATGCCACAGCCTTCCCAAGCAGCAGGTTTCCATCCACGTCACTCCCTCCCTGCACAAAAACTCCCTGCTGGCAAAATGAAACCTAGACCAGAGTGAGCAATACCCACGGTTTTGTCAGGGGCTTTCCAGTGTCCCCCTTACTTGAGGGTGAGGAGAAGCTGCTGTCCCAGTTATAGCCTGTAGGAAAAATCCAGAGACGGGCAAATTTTGGCTTTTTCTGCACACTGCCAAGCCTTACAGCCGCCCTGTATTCCCCGTGGAGCGAGAGTGTCACCTGGTGGTCACATTCCCCCCACACTAGCCACAAACTGATTTTTTATTACTATCTTTTTGCACGCTCGGTATAGTGGAAATGGCGGGGGAGCACTTTGTAGAAAGCAGTCCTGATTAATTAGATCAGTGACAAATGCTGGCTGCCATTATTCCTGTAAGTCACTATTTTGTGACGTCCCTCATCACACAAGTAGCAGCAATTCACTGTCTTCGCAGCATGCCTGCTGCACGAACCTCCATACCCACATCATTATGCTCCTGGGAGTGGAAAGGAAGGAACAAGGACCTGTTTTAACTTGCTGAAAACGTGTATCGTTTTTTTCCTGACTGCTTAAAATAATAAGAATAAGAATAAGAATAAGAATAAGAATAAGAATAAGAATAAGAATAAGAATAAGAATAAGAATAAGAATAAGAATCAGTGTTTCCTATGCAGGCAGAGATAAAACAGGCCAGTTTCCTATCAGCTACCAAATGTGCATCTCTAGAGCTGCTTAGGGCCACACATGCCTTGGAAAAAAATGTTGTTACTCTCCTTCTGTCTGTCTCTGAGACATTCTGTGCCTCGGCAGGACATGACATCTGTAACTCCCTGCACTCTGCAAACCCCGTGAATAATAGATGTGCTCTGAGGCAGAACTTCTGCCATCACATCACTGACTCGTCTAGCAAGCTGAATCTTTGGTGCAGAGGGCTCTGTGTGAGAGATGAACAGAAAAACAAGCCCATGCAAAGCACTGAACCTGGGACAGCGTGTTTTCATGGGATTCAGATCTTGCTGCTGAATGACTTTGGTACAGCTGGAGCATGAGTGCTTCATTAGAGATCAGAGACTGAGGGATTTTCTGTCCCCTTACTTCCGACAAACATAAATTCCTGCTGGAAGTTTTTCTGCAGCGGGGCCACTGTCTCTCTCCTGGGTGGGGACTTTGCTGCCTAAGAGCAGCTGTACTCAAACTGCTGCCTTTCCCTCTTTGAGACTTCTTATTTCTTTTTTGCCCAGCTGCTCCCTTTCCAAAAATTCACAGGAACTTATGGTCTCAGACATCAGCATCTCTCTGCAGGTTTGGTAGGAGCTGCCTAACCTGCTCAGCAGTCACTAGTCTGGGTAGTGAAGGATGCGCATGTAGTGGGGTAGGCACACGTGTGATAGCACGAGCTGCGCTTAGGAAAACAGCTATGAAGTCTGGGGCTGCATGAAACAAAATCCAGCTCTCCATAGCTGTTTGTTCTGCAACAAAGTGATGAGAGCAAAGATGAAGCAATCATACAGCAACTGCCATGGGGCACAAGCTGCTGGGGTTGGCTTCTCTATGTGCCAGGCTCACCTTCCTGGGCACCAGAACTGTTCTCAGAGAGCGTGCAGGCACCACCGTGCACCAACACAGGCAGAAAACAAACAAAGGTTGACTTTATGTGAGCACCACAATCTATTTTAATGAAGACTGGGATCTGCAGGTGTTGCCTGCAGACCGCTTCTCTGGTTTTTTTTTACCCAAAAAACCCCTTAAGGTACAGAAATGTGATAGTATACAATGCCTCTCTGATCTATCTGGTGAAGAAAGCAAAGAATCACTAGCACCCTTCCCTCCAGCAAGTTTTTTCTCCTGTCCTGCACCAAGGGTCACATCCCTGATGCAATGGCAGAGGCTGTGGAAGAAAGGTAAATGAGGGGAGAGAGATGGTAGGCAGAGTGCTCCATCACAGGAAACAAGGACTAAGAATATGGTCATTCAAAGTCAACTGTGACACAAGCTTGTGTCCGTCTCAACCACAACAGTCAACAATGTAAGAGTGCGAGATGGAAAGAAAAACAGCTTTGAGGGACAAAGGCTTCATTCTTTCTTGGTCTCCCTTGAGATCTGCCCACAGATGGCAGAAGAGCATTAATATTCTTGCCCATTCTTCTCCAGAGATACAGAGCTTGCCCTCGGGCTGCTCTCTTCCCCTCCTGGTTTGCAATCATGTGGCTGGAGTGAGGAAAACACAGCCAGCCCCCTAACCACCACCAAGTCCCATGCAGCTGAGCTGGACCAGGTCTTGCCACTGGTTCAAAGATCTGCTTACACAGAAGAGCAGAGCAATGGTGATCCACAGTGCAACCTCAAATGGTCATTGTCACACCAATGCAATGCTGAAGGTTGGCCTCTTATTGTGACACACAGGGATTTTTCTGGTTTAGCTTATGTCATGCTGAAATGAGTTTAAAACAAGTGGGGGAAAAAAAATGTGTCACTTTTATTCCACAACAAAAACATCCACGCAGGCCACCAGCCTAGTGGAAGGACTGAATTAAATTTACTGGTAATTGCTGAAACATTTCTTCCCAGAATCACCCAGTGGGGGCTTGTACCATGTTTTGTGAGGTCTGTGCAGGGCTAGGAGAAGTGGCACAACCAGGGCCTGTTTTAGCATCAATGTCACCTGGTTTTGCCACAGTGCCAGCACTGCACATGCAGACAGGGAGATGCTACCACCCTTCTCCAACCCAACACGTCTCAGGCCAAAGCTCTCCTTAGAGCTTCTTCTCAGGGTCACAGTGCTGCTTCTGGGAAAGCATGTGGCCACCGGGCATTCTCCTGCATGGTGGCTGGACCTACGTGATGTCTTCTGCAGCACAGAAATGGTTACAGACATGGCAGTACCAGCTTATTTTGTTTGAAATATACTGCGTGGTTCAAATGTAAAGCCATAGGTTTAATACAGGAATGGAAAACACCATCCAGAACTGAATTTGTTTTATAGTTTTCCTGTGCTGAAAAAGAACAAAAGGAGGAAGAAAATAAGAGCACTCCCAGATCATAGAAGGTAAAAGGATGGGAAGAAAGCAAATTAACATTAAAAAAAAATCAGAAATAGAATATACATGGACACTAAATAGCAGGGCTGCCTAAAGACCAGCAGGGTATGTCCCTTTAATCTGCCAGTCTAAATTCAATAGTTATAACATCCATGGGGAAAAAAATTCTCAAGTACTCGACAGCCCAGAAAGACAACCTGCTTGGTGTTTGGTGACACCCAAGTTCCCACCAGAGGAGAATGGCAATGCAAACTGGTCCCCTGAAAGGAGCAATCACTTCTGTGTTGGGAGATGTTAATGCACCCTGAGACAAGGGACCGCAGAAACATCACACTGACAAAAGTCCCTTGACACAGCAAAATAAGAGGTTTCAGGGAAACTATTTTGACAAAATGTCCTGTAAGTGTTTGCTCTGTACCACTAGAGAATTGTCATAATTCAGAAAAACTTAACATTGAGACAAGTAGAAGACCAGGTCATAGGAAAGAAGCCAGGTTTTGAATTTACACAAAAAATGAGCAGAATTTCATCATTAAGCTGTTCCCCCTGTACACTTACATACAAGATAAAAAAGTGGGTCCCAGGTACAGCTTGTGCAGTACAACCCAACATTCTTCCTTTGAAAACTGATGTAACACTTAGAAAGATTTTCAAACCCAGTGCTGAACTCACACCTGCAAGTACCTGTAGGTCTGTGAGCAGAGCAGATGCTCTCACAAGCCAAAGTGACTAAGGCCAGCTGCATGCTGGGACTGCGTGCACCACGATCTGTTTGTAAAAGCCCTTCCCCACTTTTCTTGTGTCCAGATTTCATGAACGTCATTTTTAGTGCTTTTTTTTTTCAATAGATCCCATACATTTTGTTTCTCCAAGAGTTAGAAGGAGCTCGGGTGGCAAGAAATATGTCACAGTCTGTCTGGACAGACCTGGTATGAGCAAAAGCAAGACACAGATACACACCTTTCTGTTTCCCATATCTCATCTGGAGGAGGGATTCACATGGATCACCTTTCCCTCTGCTTCTTCCTCCACCCTGAACAGCACACACCACACAGTGACATTTCAGGACTGTGCTGAGAGGGCAGCAGCCAGGGAGAGCTTGGGGCTGCCTCAGGAATGGCCCAAAAAACACTTTGGCATTGGCCAGAACAAAAAAGTTAAGGTTTTTACATGCACAGATGCAGCCACTTTAATAACTCATCTCTCCTAAATGACCGCACATGCTGTTCGCAGAAACATGTAAAAATGGAATTGCAAAATGAATTATGGATATTCCTCCTCATCAGCGGGGTTTCGAGTCCCGTGGGTCGGTGGCTATTCTGTCAGGCAGGGCAGAGAAAGAGGCTGGGCTTCAGCAGGACATCGTGGTCCCTGTTTTGTGGGGAAGGAACAAGCACAGCAACACCATGACACACTGTAAAATCATTTGCATTCATTTGCATGAACATGAGATCTCTGCAGACCCCCAGAACTTGTACACTGTATTAAGAAGCTACCACCAGCTGTAACCCTCTTGCAGCAAAAAAAAAGGTATAATTTCAGCGAAATACTAATTGCAGAGCAAATCCTACTAGGGCTCCTTGGGGAGGAGAGAACTGCTGTGGGGAGGACTGCACACGTGGTTCATTTGCATCAGTTGCCATTATTATTCCTCCAGGTTCCCTTTTTTTTCTTCAGCATTAATTAAAGCTCACGCTGTGACAATCATGGGGCAGAGAGGGAGTGGTGGTGAGGCACACTGAGTGACTGGCAGACATTTCATCAGGTTTAACTTATTCCACTACATCTTATTTTTAACCTAATTCCTTATTTTTTCCTAATTTCCTCATTTCTCCCCTAAAAATCTAAGAAGGATATGCTCAGGAATAAACTGCATCTAGGGATAAAAACCTGATGGAAACAAATTCCTGCTTCCTCTGCATAAATAACCCTGTTGATCTCCTCTATGGACAATGCACAAACAGCTTTGGATATCCAGAGTTTTCTCTCATGTTTGGGAAGCTCCCAAACAGGAGTCATACTCCTGACTGCTTACTCTGTGCAGGTTTTGTAGTTACATCCAAGGGGAAACAATGCCTCCAAATTGTTCGGAGCTTCAAACAGGTTACCACAGGTCTCATATCAGCAGCTCTGGAGCCTTTGATTTCAGAACTGATTTAACTCCAGAAAAAAACAGGGTTTCATTTAACACCCTCCTCTCCAGGAGAGTTAATTGTCACCTGAAAAGGTGGTGAACCAGCAGAAGTGTGAAATCTATTACAGTAGTACCACTGAAGCCCTGCAGGTTTCTACTCAAGTCTGATGAGGAGTGGCTGAGGGAACTGGGGCTGTTTAACCTGGAGAAAAGGAGGCTGAGGGGAGACCTTATCGCTGTCTACAACTACCTGAAAGGAGGTTGTAGCATGGAGGGTGTTGGTCTCTTCTCCTGAGCAGCAAGTAATACAACGAGAGGAAATTGCCTCAAGTTGCACCAGGGGAGGTTTAGATTGGATATTAGGAAAAAATTATTCATGGAAAGGGTTGTCAGTCATTGGAACAGGCTGCTCAGGGAAATGGTGGAGTCACCATCCCTGGAGGTGTTTAAAAGATGCATAGACAAGGTTCTTAGGGACATGGTTTAGTGCTAGAGTTAGATTATGGGCTTCAGGAGTGCAAATTGACTGACTCAGTTAAATTAAAAATTAATCTAAATGCCGTAAATCTCAACAGCATTTGAATTAGCATTATGCTATATTTGGAATAGGTAAAACCAGCTTACACCACCCACACCAAAACTGCGGTCCTGGAAATACTGACTACTTCTCTTTGGTCATTGAACAGGCTTGGTATTCAGTGCAAAGTATAAAAAATTGAAACCTCAACGTATTTTAATTTGAAAATGCCTTTTTGAGTGATTAGGTACTTAGAATTGAAAGTGGCAGTGTTTTAAATTAATTCTTGTCCCATAAGTTTAACTGTAATTTTGCTAACCAAGGTTTTCACGTGCATAAACCCAGCTATGAGATCAGGGACTCAGTCTCCTCATTTGTCAAACATCTGACTTTGTAACATTTAAAGTCTTGAATTGAATAGCATGAAAAAGAACACAAGCTTAAGAGTTTCCCCTTGTTCAAAATATACATGGGTTTTGAGTGAAAAATCATCAAAACAGTTGTTGAAACTCTGAGTGTCAAGAAAAAAAATGGCATTTTTTTTGCAGAATGTCCAAAGTTTCAATAATGTAAAAAGTGTTATGAAAGGCTGTGTAGGGATTTCTTTTTTAAACGGTTGTTTTGAGATGAAAAAGTTAACAATTGCTACGTGCTTCATTCCAATTCCTACATAAGATTTCTTCCGTTCAGAAGGAAATGTCAACCTCAGCTCACGAGGGAGAGCTCACAGCAAACCCAGATGGGCAGTTCAGCACACACCAATGCCCTCCGGCAGGTTTGGTCCCTGGGGCTGGCTGATTTTGGGGCACATGAAGCTGTGAGCTTTAGTCAAAAGCTGGGGGCCCTCCAGAAGCCTCTCGTGTGGGATCCCCACCATCCCACAGACATCTCTGCCTGTTTTCTTGAAAGCAGCAGAAACTTGGTTATCTCTGAAGGCTCTTACTTTCTGTCACCTCTGATTGAAATTAGCCAGCGGTCCAGCAGCTGCTGGAGGAGCAGCGAGACAACCTTCTCCTTGCAGAGTTTGCATTTCCTCAGGGAAAGGGGACTAAAAGCAGATACCAGAAGCAGATTTTCAAAATCTGCTGTTCAGCTGCTCGCTGTCTTAAGGAGCAAGACTGAGGGAGTATTGCCGTATAATCCTATGACCCGTGTAACAAGTGAACATGATGGTTCCCTCTCGCCCTAAAATATTTATTCCTACATAAGAAGAAGAAAAAACAAATCAAAACATCAACCCCAAAACAAACAACAAAACTAAAAATAGAAAACTGCTTGTCAGGAAGGATCAGACTCATATTTATCACTTTGTGTGTTTTATGATGAATCTGACTTTGCCCACGCCTTTCCATTGGGAAAACTAAAGCAGGGATTCAAATGAAGCACTGCACATGCAATCAAAGGAAGGAGGCTGCTTATTAGCTCTCCTGCTTGCTGCTTTCCCTTGCATGGGCAAAGATGTGTGCAGAGAGGCTGGGCGCTGTGCTGCCAGGGATCCTGTGCTGAATCCTGCGTGGGCTGCCTCTGCTCAGGATACCAATGTGGGCTTTTATATGTACACACACACACGTATATATATGCACATATTACTTCAGCGGCTTATTGCTTCTTCACACTGGTGAGACCCCACCTGGAGTCCTGCATCCAGCTCTGGAGCCCTCAGTACCAGAAAGACATGGACCTGTTGTAGAGGGTCCAGAGGAGGCCACAAAGATGATCAGAGGGCTGGAACAGCTCTGCTGTGAGGACAGGCTGAGAGAGTTGGGGTTGTTCAGCCTGGAGAAGAGAAGGCTTCAGGGAGAACTTATTGCAGCCTTTCAGTACTTAGAAGGGGCCTGTAAGAAAGATGGGGACAGACTTTTTAGCATGGCCTGTTGTGATAGAAAAAGGGGTAATGGTTTTAAACTAAAGGGGAGAAGATTCAGGCTAGACGTGAGGAAGAAATGTTTTACATGAAGGTGATGAAACACTGGCCCAGGTTGCCCAGAGCGGTGGCAGATGCCCATCCCTGGAGACATTCAAGGCCAGGCTGGGCGGGGCTCTGAGCAACCTAATCTAGTTGAAGATGACCCTGCTCATGGCAGGGAGGTTGGACTAGATGACCTTTGAAGATCTCTTTCAACCCAAAAGATTCTGTGATTCTATGCTTAAGGGTAGCCAGTAGTAAGGTCTCCTCCTGTCTCATTTGTGCATCACTTATGCCAGGGAAGGAGAGGAACTGCCTGTGCGCCTGGCTCTGCAGTTCTGCCTGCCCACACACCTGCATCTTCCCACCTTTTACTCTTGCATGTGCCCAGTTTGCTCTGAGCGTTCCTGGCTGGGGCAGGCTGAACTGCTTTACTACTCTAAAATCCTTTTACTAATCTAAAATTCATGACTGCTTACATTCGTTTCAGAGGCAGCCACGATACTCATAAGCAAAATGCACTGCATTATTATTTATAATGCTTACATTATTATTAATTTAGCGGGGGGTCTCTGACTCTCCCCGCGCTGGAGGAAAGGGCGTCCGGCTCCCGGCCATGACGAAGGCACCTTGCTTACGTCACGACCCCGCGTGACGTAATGCCGAAAGCAGTCCCACCGCTGCTACGTCACAGCGCGGAGAGATGGGAGCGCGCGGGGAGATGTGAGCGCTCACGGAGCGGCGCAAGTAGCGGGGTGGGGGGCGTGGCGCTCAAGCGACTCGCCAATGGCGAGCGGCTCCGCTCGGAGGCCCCGCCCAGGCGGCCGCCGGCGGGCGGGGGGTGTTAAAGCGGCGGCGCAGCGAGGCTGATGGAGTCGGGTGTCGGGACGGAAACGGGGAATGGCGGCTGTTTCCTGTACTACGCGTACGGCAGCAACCTGCTGCGGGAGCGGCTGCTGCTGAGCAGCCCCTCGGCGGCGCTCTGCGCCGTGGCGCGCCTGCAGGTGCGTGCGGGGGAGCCCGGGGCGGCGGTGCCGCGGGTGGGAGGAGGCAGCCCGTGGGAGTTCGCTTGCCCAGGTGGAGCCGTGCGTGGGCCTGGCTCTGCTGTCCCAGACCCGCTGGCCCGTCCTTCCTACCGGTAGCGGGGCGGCCGTGGCACGGTTCGGGCGGGGGGGTCCCCATCGTCCTCGATGTTGCGGTGTGGGGACAGGTGGGGCCTGCTGTCTGGGCTGCCCTCAGCCAAAAAAACCCCAAACAAGTTATAATAGTCCCACCTCTGTGGGGTTTCTCTTACTGTGTTTAACCAAGTTTGTAAGGCTGCAAATTGAGATGTGTGAAGAGTTGCGAACCCGAAAGTGTAAGTAGCAGGTACTTAGTTGGGTTTACGGGGCAAGTTTCTGGCAGTTTTGAAAGGATGATGCTTCATTAAAAAAAAAAATCTAAATTCCTCCTTGCCCTTTGCGACAGTGGTTACAAATGAGGAGCCCTCCCCACACCACGTGTCAGGTGGGACAGAAGCTTTCACCCTGTGCTGCACAACTGCAGCGGGCACCTTCCTGCGCCCAGCAGTTCTGCCCACACCTGGGGTTCTTAAATGTTTGTATATCAACTTGGCTTTGATGTAGACTTGGAAATATGAGCTCATGGTCATCAAGCTGTTGACATACACATCTGTGCAACTGGAAGGATCCTTGGAGGAGCAGAACATTGATTGATACCACTTAAGGATGAGTTGAAGGTTCTCTTGGGGTAACTGGCAGGAGACGACCTACATTAGAGCGTGGGAGGGTGTTCCAAAACCTTGTAATTAATAAAATCCCTGTAGTCAGGTGGTTGGCATCTCTTGGGACCATCAACCTGGCAACTGAGGCCTGCTCACGTAAAGTGTGAGGCACTTACAGATGCCACTGAGGAGCTGGATGTGCCGAGAGCCCAGCACCTTGCAGGATCAGACCTCAGAGGTGAGAAGGGCAGTAGTATTGCATACGTACCTATGAATAAAAGAAAGCCTTCTGCATTAGCCCCCCCTTTTGGGTTTCAAGTAGATTTTTCAGGTTAGGCAGTAAGTGTTTTTGGCCGCACTGCAGGTTGGCTGTTGAAGAGCTGTCAGTCAGGTGCCAGCCGGCCTTTGACCGACTGCTGTGCTCCCGGCTAACGCCGGGTGGCTTCGCTCCCTTGCTTCAAGCTGGGAGATCACTGATCCTTGGGAGGGAGGAAGCACACTGAGGTTGGAGCTGATTTCTGGTGATTGCTCTATGGTAGTACCACGTGTGCTTAAAAAAAAAAAAAAGGAAAAATAGACTATAAACAGAGTACTTTAAATGCTAAACTAGAATATTAAATTAAATTCTCTCTTTTTATTTTTTAAAGCTCTGTTAATCTTCAATCAAAAGCTGTAAGAAATGGGATTTGTAACAATCACAGAAAGGGTATTACACTGCTACTTAGAAGGAGGGCCAAAGACCACGCTCTTGATCTAAGACCGTATCTAGCATGTTCCCTCCTTTCTGTCATGCTGGCTGCAGTTGCCCGCATGGCCTAACAGAGGGTTCCTGCTTCCAGAACTGGAGCTAACCATGCTGTTTCTGTGCAGTCTCTTGCCATTTTGTTTTGGTTTGGTTTCTTTTTTAATACTAGGTTGATGTGAACACACTTGGCTCCACAGGATTGTTTCCTTGGAGCTGCCCTGCAAGCTCACATCCACATCTGTAACTTCAGTCTGTGACTCAACTGGACTGTTTACTTGTCTGCAACCTGCTTAGGCTTGACTGTCTGCAGGGACTAGTCCACAGTTCTCCTCATGCAGTAATCCAGTGACCTGAACATTGCAAAGCCATTGTGCAGCAGGTTGTGGAATGGTTGATGACTAGTATGTCTAAGTAAACATTTTTTTCTAATGAAATTAGTTTAATGAGGGATATTTTATGGGGAAGAAAGGTGATTCTGTTGATGGAGTAAACAGTATGGCTTTGCCAGGCTGCCGATTATCACTTACACTCACAGAAAAAAATCATTAGTGTTCTGATCAGTGCTGTTTTTCTGTCTGTAATCTTCCAACTACTCACCTTTAGCAGCCTGTTCCCCATATCTGGACAAATTACAAGAAGGTAACGTGTCTCAGAAAGTGAGTATTAATATGTACACACATATATTTCAAATCAAAATAATGGCTTGAAGAGGGTGATCGTGAGAAATAAGTAAAGCTGTGGGGTTGTATAGGTTTGGGTTTTATTTTTCTTGTAGTTTTTAATTCTTTTTGCCTTTGCCAGATTTTTGTTCTTGCGATTAAACAGGTAGACTTCCTTAAAGCTTTTTGTTTTGTTTTATTTTTCCCTTCTCTTCTGCAAGGGAAGGATCCACAAATTGGCTAACAAGTTAGAGTGGAAACTGAGTGTATGGAGTCAGATGGGAAATCACACTGGAAAAGTGCAAGAACCTGTTGTTCTCTTTTGCTTATATAGTAATATTTGACATTATTTTAGAAATCAAGTATCTCTTTTTCTTATAAGTGATGTTTTACCTTGAAAACACCTGAGTAAGCTCACTCAAGGACGCATATGCCTTGGCTTAAAAAAACACCCAAGAATGTGCCAGTTGAGTGATGAGATGGCACAAAACACTGGAAAATACAGAGGATGGTACTTAATAATTGGGCAGTTGTATTAGCACATGCGGACAAGACCCAGTGCTCACTATCTTATAGGCTTCTTCGGCCCTAACTATTTTCCTGGATTCTGCATGGTAGCATTTGAGTCTTATAACAGCACCAAAAGCTGCAAAGGAACAGGCACCAGGCAGGCTTGTCTTTTGAGGAACAAGAAGAAGGCAGTAGTCAGGTCCCTCCTCCACAGTACACCTCAGCCAAGGGCCCTTCAGCCTGTCTAATGGGAAGCCCATCAGTGATTCCATCACTGCCAACTTGGACAAAAGTCAAGCTGACTTCTCTTCAGCACTGCTGTATTTACTGCAGAACTGGGTATGTGTGTTACTCTTGAGAAAGGGCTACCTCTGCTTTCTTATCCCTAGAAATTGTCAGCTGATGTTTAGGCCAGACTACTAAGGGGTTTGTATGTCAATCCAGGTCTCTGCAAACCAAGGCTTTTATCAGTCATGCTTTCTGCCAGACTTTCCTTCCCTTTGTCCCAGGGCTGTCATTTCTCATGGTGAGGTGGAAGAGGCTGACTTCAGCCTCATCTAAAGTGGGACCTGGATCAGTTCCTGCCTGTCTGTTCCTTCTGTGAGCCCAGCTGACTACTTGCAGCCTCTCCTTTAGCTGCCCTTTCCATGTAAAGAATAGCCAACGACCCTTGATCTGAAGTGAAAACTGATTCTCTGCCTTGGTTTCATTTGCAGGATTTTAAGCTCGAGTTTGGCCATCATCAAGGCAGGACAAGTTCTGTCTGGCATGGAGGTACAGCTACCATTGTTCAGAGCCCTGGAGATGAAGTATGGGGAATAGTGTGGAAAATGAACACTAGCAATTTAAGTTCACTGGATAAGTAGGTGACCTAACTTTTGCTGTCTTCTACTATATTAGGGAACAATTGAAAAGTAGCAGTTACCTTTTGGTAAAGAGCTGTGTGGAAGCTTTGGCATTGAAATCAAGAAGATGCTTTGAATTTAATATGTGCATTTCACTTGACAGTACATGTATTGACTTCTAACACATTTGTGATTAAAATGGCTTTATTTCCAAGCTATTTGTCCTGTGACACTTTTCCTGTTGCTTTAGGGAGAGTTTCCCTTGAGACTGACATCAATTTGTCTTTATACATCTGTAAACTCCAGTTGTAGTGGAAAAGGAAGGGATTGAGGACAAGACTTTGCAGAAGAGAAGGAGCTCTTTAATATAGGCAAAGGGACCTTTTGAAGAGGTTGTTTTGCATGTCTTCTCTTCCAAGGATTCAAACTTCTGTGAACTTGAGGTAGATCCAAGCAGGGAGCTGGGGTTTTTGGGTTTTGTTTTTGTTTTTTTTTTCCCTCTGAATGGGAGAGGCCGTCTGCACCACCACAATGCATGATGGAAAATGTTCTGCCTGTGCCTGATAATTAAGACAGGTTTTAGGCAACCTGAGCAAGTTGTTCCCAGGCTGAAGTCTGGAGGACCACCTGGGTAAATAGATCAAGGAGTAGCAGAACTTCTTGCATGGTCTAAGGCAGGATTTAGAACTTATTTTTCAAGATTTTGGCTGGTGTCAGGTTTAGTGCAGCTTCTGGGATGTGCCTGCACAACATGGTGCTTCTGGTACACAAGGATCCTTTGTTCAGGGCAGTTCATCACTGTCAATTAATTCCAGTAGGAATCTGGGCTACTGAGGCTAAGGAAGCAGGGCATATTAAGCCCATTGAAAGCATTACATTAATACACTTCTTCTGCCTCTGGTACTGTTGCGATCTTGGTTATGGCTGCACTGTGCTGTGTAGACATGTCCTTATAACCTTGGCCATGAAACTTGAAGTTACAACTTGCTTTTCATTGCCTACAGTGAACCTGAAACACAACAGAAACTGTTGCCCAAGTTCTTTTAGCACATCGTGGGAATGGGCACGCTCAGCACTTTCAGGTCCTGGTTGGGAATGTTAGTCCCAGCAGGAGGGCATCTAGCTGGTATGCTTCTGGTTGGGGAGAGCTTCACATGTCCCTGCTTTACCTCCTCTGTTGCTTATACTAGGACTTACCTCTTGGTCCCTTTTCTGCTGACCTTTACTGAAATCTCCTGATTTACCATTCTTTCCTAAAGTGTAAACCTCAGAAGTATAAAAATCCTATCTGGTAGCTTTCATAGTAACACTTCATTTCCCCTCTATGGGGACAGCATTTTGTATTTTGTCTTCTAAAAGTGTTTACGTACTATAGAATTGTGGATCCCTGAAATTTGTTTGATAGGGGATAAACTTTAGTACTGGCTGAGATGCTAGAGCCTTAAGTGCTGTACCATCACCAAAACCAGCAGGACAGTCACTAACATTAAAGATTGCTTTTTTTCCCAGCTGCCTCATTGATGCCATGAAGGTGGACTGGAAATGGAAGGAAACGGGATGTGTTTTTGGCTTTTATAATGATAGTCGATAGTTTTCTTCTAAGGATTGCTCCTAACCAACTCAAAAGAGCTTGCATGTGTTCCTGCTAAAGAGCTTGGGATTCTTTAGCTGTGCAGAAGCACATATATTTGTAAGTTCTCGAACAAGTTATTTCCTGGAATTTCCAGGTATCATGAAAAAAAAAAAATTACTACTTGCCCTTCCCCACTGCCTTTTTTTCCTCCCAGTCTGGATAAAGAAGTCTGTGCTTTGTTATCCAGAAGCAGAGGAAGGAATGTGTAATTGATGCTGCATGTAATTAGTTGAAATACAACTAAAACAACATAATTATAGAAAACAAATATGGGAGGGGAATCTTTTGCTTAGATGGCTGTACTTTTTGGCTTCAAATGCATTTTTGGTGCTGTCTCATAGATTATTTTTTTTTTTGTCCTCTGTACTTCACAAATCTCTATGTTACAGACTGAATCATGACTTTTCCTCATATATCCTAGCAATGGATGTTACTTAACTGGAACATTTTTCTTGCTCTTACACACCTGTGTGCCTTATTTTGCAGTTTGTTGGCCTTGAATCTGCAGTTAGCCTGCGGTCTATATTTGCACTTAACCTAGTTACTCATCCAATGTGGCCTGTGTTTTGTACATTAAATGGCTTGAAATGGTAGTAAGTCTTTGAAAGAAAGTTGTCAAAATTATTTCCTGACAAGCAGCATTTAAACCCATATGGTCACTTGTGTGTAAAGTTAATTGTGCTATAAAGTCTGTCTTGTGTTGCTTAAGCTTGTCGTTTACTTCTTACCATTTCCTCAGACTGTAATTGGTTGCTAAATGCTAATGGTCAAAGACAATAAGTAGCCTTGGTTTTGAGTTTGGTTTTGTTTACCTAAGACAGCATGATTGTGCTAATTAAAAAAAAAAAAAAAAAAAGGTTTTGCCCTGATCTGGTTTATTGTTGCTGTCTTATGCAAATGAAAGGTTGTCTTGGATTATTCATTGGAATGTACACTGGAAGAGTTGTGTGAGTTTCCCCTTATTCAAATGTAACACAATGGGTGAGATAAAACTTTGCAATTGTTCATTATCTGAGAGGAAGGTAATGAATATGTGCCTGGTTCATTAATTCTGATAATCTTGGTTATGTTTCTTTTGCAGATTACCAGACTTGCACAGTAATTAATTGACAAGTATTCTCTAACTTTGCAAGTTAACCACTAGTCACCTATCTTACAGACCTGAAATGATAGAAATGAATGCTGCTGCTTCTTTAGAAACTTTTTTATATGAAACAAGCTTGCACAAAAAGGGCAGGAATATGTTTTGCTTTATTTTTCTTTAAGACTGTTAACAGCATAGACCAGTGTCCTGTCTTGAATTCTGTTATAATAAATGCATATGTGTAATCGCACAGTTTGTTTGAAAGATGCATGAGTTATGTGGCGTGAAAGAAATATATGTCCTTTACAGGCAAGAGGGAGTTGAAGGTGGCATTTATGTCCCAATAGAAGTTAATGTCCACACTGACACAGGAAAGGTACTGACCTGTCGAAGCTACCAGATGAAGGACTACATCTGTGGTCCCCCTTCTCCTCAGTACAAAAAGGTAGGTGTTGCATCACTGTAATTTTTGAGAGAATAACAGAAATATATAATGCAGTAGTTCTGTTATATTTTAAAAGTACTTTATTTACAGTGGATGGAAGGCATGAGAAGCTCTAATGTAAAGGTATAACTTAACCCTTGTGCAATGTAATAGTGTTATGCCCACATAAGATTGCTAGCTCTTAAAGGCCTACTAAATCAGTTTCATTTTTTGGCTTAGTTATGCCTTACATGAAGCCTCCGTTTAACTCGTGAATTAGTTATGATGGATGCAAGGATTTCTGAAGGATGTTCATTACATAGATGCAGCAATTCTTTGTTTGAAAAAGTAATGTACTCCACTAAAAGGACAGAGGGAAGCTCCTGGGGGGAGAATACAGCACCGGGCCTGTAGTCTCAAGGACACAGATTATCCCTATTGTCTTATGAAGTATCTTACCATCATTTGATAAAAGGAGGCAGTTAGACTCTTGTATCAGGAAGAGGAGGGGCAGGTGCCGATCTCTTCTCTCTAGTGACCAATGACAGAACCTGAGGGAATGGCAGGAAGATGTGCCAGGGGAGGTTTAAGTTGGACATGAGGAAAAGGTTCTTCCCCCAGAGGGTGGTGGAGCACTGGAACAGGCTCCCCAGGGAGGTGTCACAGCCCCAAGCCTGACAGTGTTCAAGAAGAGACTGGACAATACCCTCAGACACACAGTATGAACTGTGGGGTTGTCATATGCAGGGACAGGAGTTGGACTCAATGATCCTTGTGGGTCCCTTCCAACTCAGGACGTTCTATGATCAGATGCATTGTCAGTGCATCACAGGACTTCCCACAACACTGCAGAGTGCTGCAGGGTTCCCACTTGAAGGCTGGCGAGGCAGAAGTGTTTCAACACCCTTCTGCAGCACGCTGACTCTGTAGAGACACATGATCCAGTCACACAGCAGGCCTGACCTGCTTAGCTTGTGAGATCCGATGCAGGTCCCAGCCTCAGGCAGCATGACTGCGTGTCTGGAATTGTGCAGCTATTAGCAATTGCAGATAGGCATCACTGGAACATGTTGACTTTTTCAGCCAAAAGCAAAGGGGCTTGAGCTTGTTAAATCCCAAGTGCGCCACCTTCTCTTAGCTGAGGAACTCACTCTATGACTCAGCTTCCAGGGGGACAGCTAAGACCAGCTGCTGCAAGACTTCTGAAAACAAAGCTTGCTTAGAAGGCAGGCTCTGCTGCTTCACAAACCTCCTCCCTGCCAAGCCGCATCCTGTCAGGACAGATCTTTCATGGCTTTTCAGGGAGTTAATACATAGTCTGCTGCTGTGTGTCAGCTCTCACTACTGTGCTGTAACGGCAGACCTCTGATATTGGCAACTTTATCTAGCTGGACGTTCCCTCCTGCTGTTGTCAGGGTCAGTTTTTCGTTCTCTTCTTCAGCCCTGCCCCCAGCTTTTATTTCTTCAAGTTAACCAGGCAGGAGGGGTGAAAATTTAGTATAGGTGACTGCATCGGCATACACTGATCTACATCCATCTACTGTTGTGTACTTTTTGTGGCAAAGTTCATCCTTTCTAGACACTTCATCCTTGAATTTCCTGGCTGTTGAATGCATAAAAGAATATTTACAATAGCATCAGCTTTTAAAATCTATGTATTTATCTATTCATTTTGATATGGGAGCTTGCTGGTGTCTCCTTTCCCCTCAATGGCACTTCTTTTTTTTCTTGCACCAATACTTAAGTTTATTTTGTATGTATAAGGAAAGCTCCAGTAACAAACTGTAGGGAATCTCTGCATTTTCACTAAGCTAAGTATGTGTTACTGTTATTCCTATAACCTGTCTAGGTACTCACTGTTGTGCTTTGGATTTGAACAGCTTAGTTTTTAAAATAACTTCAATAATATATGCTGCTTCTCACTCAGATGTGATACTAAGGCTGGCTGAAGGCATAAAAAGTTTTCATCCTTGCTGGAAGAAATAATGGAATAACTGAACAACAGCATAATTGTACAGTCTTGTGCACATTAGTAACATGTCAGAATCTTAGGGGTATGCCTTGGTAGTTACAAGCCTTTCCAGAGGAATTTTGTTGACACTATTAAGGTCTTCAGTGGTCTTTCAGAAGCTTTTTGCTGTCTTTAGGTACCAATAGCATTGTTTGGGATGAATGCTTTTGTTACCTTAAGTGGTTCTTCCTGTACGCGTAAATGTTTGGAGGGGTCTGTCCTTCCTAATACTATTACTGAAGACTTTGTTTGTTTGTTTTTTCCCCCTTTTGATTATAGGTTATCTGCATGGGTGCAAAACAGAATGGCTTGCCAGCTGACTATCAGAAGAAATTAGAAGCTCTTGAAACAAATAACTATGCAGGGCCGGTACCAATCATGGAAGAGATTGAAGCTGCTATTAAAGCAAAGAAAATAAAGTCTGCATAGAATACCTCTGCACTTGCTTGACCATTCACCTTGATTTAGATACCTCTCCTCACTGTGCTGATCAGCAGTTTCTTTATTTATCAAGAGAAGATGAGTTTGCTGTGCATCTACAGTAAACCATTAGACACAATTTGCACTCTGAAGGCACACTGACATTGGTAATTTCTTTGCTTTGTATGTATAGCTCGAGTACCTGCTGAAGTTTCTGCAGATTTAGAAATTATCTTTCTGTAATTGTCATGCAGTGCTGCATGAAGATTTGTGCTTCATGTCCTGTTTACTGACCTTTTTAAAAGAAAAATGCCATCTTAATGAGTATTGGCATCTGTTGCCTCCAGAGGAATAAGGGCTGCAGGATCAGGCCCTTTGTTCTTAAATGTTGTATACATGATTATCAAGAATTTCAAAGATTTGTTAGATGCAAAGTAGACTCAAAACTCTAAACCAAAACTAAACCTTTTCCCTCTGCTGCTTCTCTTAATGGTTTGAAGCCCAACCTATCTGAAGCTATGGTGTTCTTGTTTCCATTTATATAGTAACCAAAGAAAGATAAATATTTTTAACTATCTCCATGTTATTAAGTATTAGTCCAAAAGGCAACCCAGGCATGAAGACAACATTCAGGAAAGGATCTCATTCAGAGCATAATGGACGACTCCTATCTAGGTCTAGTAATCGTCATGAGTGATCTGGTTAGGTACAACCAACAGGTTTTGAACAATTCATTTTAGCTGGATAATTCCAAGGTTTTTTTTAAATGACCTTTTTGATGAGCTTGTTGCTTATCTAGGCCTCGGTCTTGTGTCCAGTGAAATCAGGAAGTCTCCTGTGAGTCCTAGTGCGTTTGTTTCACTGTTTTGTTTGTCAAACTCCAGATGAACATACTTGGCCTCTCTTTTT
This sequence comes from Streptopelia decaocto, assembly GCF_964273445.1. Lineage (NCBI taxonomy): Eukaryota > Metazoa > Chordata > Aves > Columbiformes > Columbidae > Streptopelia > Streptopelia decaocto. The sequence goes on along the minus strand of NC_138655.1, from coordinate 118,983,153 downwards.
TTCCACAGCTTTAACATCTCCTGCAAAACTGGAAGCTCTTGTAAGGTTTAGAGTACTTATCTTCATGGTACTTGGCAACCCCTGTAGTTAGTCTGTGGGGGACAAGGAAAAATTTACAATCTGGAATATTTCAAACCACTGAATTTTGTCTTCTGTACAGTGTTTTTTTTTCTTTCAATGTACAGAGGGGTGTAGATACAATCAGTGTCACTGAGTGACTACTTAGATAAATGATGACAAAGTAACAGACTTATGTCTTCTCTGCACAAAATTTTTCTGTAAACTGCTGCCATGCCTGTAGAGGTGCTGTCCTGATGTCTTATGCTGATTTCTAGAGCTGGGCATGGTGACCACAGTAAAACATGGTACTTTCTGTATTAGCACTGTCTAGTCTGAGTGAATAAAACTGCAATGACCAAACATCTCCCTGTTCTGTTCAAGGCATGCTTCAAGAATATCTGTGGTGCTTATGTCAGCAAGAGCTGGTGCTGTGGAAACATTAACTGAAACTTCCATGGGCTATTTGCATTTTTAATGGTATAATTTCAGTACGGAGGGCAAAACTTGATGCATGAACACACTCCTCAACATCAGCACCACTTCTTTTGCTTTACCCTTTTGGACTTTTAAGGGGGTTATTTTACTCGTGTGAGAAGAAAAAAATAATATTCTGATGGAATTTCTGCCCCTTGGGGAGAATTGCCAGAGGGTACTTGATGCCTCCTGTTGAGGAGAATGGTGGAAGCTCCTGAGGGCCGAGGGAAGGCCTCCTGCCCCAAGGCGGGACCCCCGGCAGCTCTCTCGGGGAAGGAAGCCTTCTGCCATGCCGGTGTGGGCAGCGAAAGGCGATGTTCGTGAGGCAGAAGAGCCCTTCGGCCATGCCTGCGTGGGGAGGAGCCGGGGCGGGAGAAACCCAGCGTGGGGCGGGAGCTCCTTCCCGGCGGGCCAGAGGGAAGCAGCCGTGGGCCGGCCGCCGCCCTGCTCCTCCCCTCGCCCCCTTCCCTTGGCCGCTGCGGTGAGTGCGGGGGAAGGGCCAGGGGCGGAGGAGGGTCGCGGGGCCGCCGCCCGCTTCGTCCGCCGCTCGGCGCCGGCTGTGCGGGGGGAGCGGCCGCCATGTCGTGAGGGGCGGGTGGCGGGACGGGGCGCTCGGGGCAGACGGGAGGGGACCGTGAGGTTGGCTGCTGCCCAACCCCGGGAGAGTGCCGGAGGGTGTAAATCAAAGTATTCTGCATTTTGTAAACCAAAGTTTCTCTGTTACCGCGTGAAAGGCTGCGAGGTGGAAGGGGAAAGAGCTTCGCCCCGGCGTTTCTCGCTGGCGTCCGCCTCTTGGCGAACTTCTCCCGCTCCTGAATTGAAAATTTTAGGACTTTTTTTTTTCGTGTTTGTTAAGCAGGGACGCCCCCCGCCCCCCCAGCCTCCGGGGAGGAGGTTGCCGAGTGGTGGGGGGCGAGGAGAGGGGCAGGCAGCGCTGCCCTCGCAGCGACCCGGCAAGGGAAACAGCGCCTTCCCACAAATACACAGGAATAAATACTATTTTATAGCTGCTGGCCGGTGATTTAATTATCCTGAAGGCCGTTGGGAAAGGGTAGTGAGGACCCGGGGGAGGTGGGAGGGCGCGCCCCGCAGCCGGGCGGGAAGCGCTGGCTGGAAGCATTGCTCGCCTGCCGTGCAGCCTGCCTCGCCTTTCCTGCCAGCGACGGATAAAACAGTAAAAAGAAAAAAAAAAAAAGCCATTAATTTGCCCTAAACCTGACTGAAGATCCGTATCCGTGTGCTGACTCAACGTGGGAGTCGTTTCAGGCCGGGTGCTTTGCTCATTTAATAGGAAAGAGGCTGGGAAAGCGGGAGGTGGGGGCGGTTTGGACAGGTTGGTGGCCCATGGTTGTGTGGAGGTCATGGCGCGGCAGGAGGATGGTCTTAATTCCCACCCCCCTGTGCTGCTGGCACCTGCGGTTAATTCAGCCGCACCTTGGAACTTCGGCTGTCCCTGCTCGGGACCCCGTGTTGCTGGGTGGGTGGATGTGCAGGCATAAGCGAGCAGTGGTGTTGGGCAGGTGGAGTGGCTGTGGCTTATTAGGTTTGCTGTTAATGACCAGGACAAAGCTTGGGTGATAGAATGAGGAGAGCTGTGAACATGTGACTCTGTCAATCGCAACTTTAATTGTAGAATTCACTTTAGGCTGAATGTGAAAACAGTAAATAATAGCAGAAAACAGGATGTGGATGTTGTGTACGTAGACTTCAGTAAAGCCTTTGACACCGTATCTCACAGCATTCTCCTGGAGAAGCTGGCAGCTCATGGCCTGGATGGTTGTACTCTTATCTGGATAAAGAACTGCCTGTATGCCTGGGCCCAAAGAGTTGCAGTGACTGGAGCCAAATCCAGTTGGCAGCTGGTCACAAGTGGTGGTCCCCAGGGCTCAGTATTGGGGCCAGTTCTGTTTAATCTCTTTGTCAATGATCTAGACAAGGGGACCAAGTGCAGCCTCAGGAATTTTGCACATGACACCAAGCTGGGTGGGAGTGTTGACCTGCTGGAGGGTAGGAAGGCCATACAGGGGGATCTGGACCGGCTGGATCATTGGGCTGAGGCCAACTGTATGAGGTTTAACAAGGCCAAGTGCCGGGTCCTGCACTTAGGTCACAACCATCCCAGGCGGTGCTACAGGCTTGGGGAAGAGTGGCTAGAAAGCTGCCTGGCAGAGAGGGGTCTGGGGGTGTTGATTGACAGCCAGCTGAACATGAGCCAGTAGTGTGTCCAGGTGGCCAAAAAGGCCAAGAGCATCCTGGCCTGTATGAGGAATAGAGTGGCCAGCAGGACTAGAGAAGTGATTGTGCCGCTGTGCTCAGTGCTGGTGAGGCCTCATCTCAAATCCTGTGTTCGGTTTTGGGCCCCTCACCATAAGAAGGGCATTGAAATACCAGAGAGAGTGCAGAGGAGAGTGACAAAGCTGATGGACTGGAGCACGAGTCTGATGAGGAGCAGCTGAGGGAACTGGGGCTGTTTAGCCTGGAGAAAAGGAGGCTGAGGGGAGACCTTATCGCTGTCTGCAACTACCTGAAAGGAGGTTGTAGCATGGAAGGTGTTGGTCTCTTCTCCTTAGCGGCAAGTGAGAGGACAAGAGGAAATGGCCTCAAATTGTGCCAGGAGAGGTTTAGATTGGATATTAGGAAAAAATTCTTCATGGGAAGGGTTGTCAGGCATTGGGACAGGCTGCCCAGGGAAGTGGTGGAGTCACCATCCCTGGAGGTGTTCAAAAGACACGTAGGTGAGGTTCTTAGGGACATGGTTTAGCATTAGAGTTATGGTTATGGTTGGCCTTGATGATATTGAGAGTCTCTTCCACCCAAAATGATTCTATGATACTATGAAAAGCAGTTCAATTTTTTACACATACCAGCAAATAATTTCCCTCCATCTCTTAAAAAAAACCCTCAAGATTTCTCTGATTGAAGAAAGTTTGTTTGCTTTTTTTAGTAGTGGTTTCTTCACATTTATTGAACTTGTCCCACCAGAATGGAGTTATCAGTAAGCCACATAAAGTCTTTTTCACAGGGACTTGTTAATTCATCCAAATATTGTTAATAAAGTTCTGTTTCGTTAAAAGTACGCTCTTAGGAAATGTAGCAGCAAAACCTGTGAGGGATATGAATATTTCTTTAAAAACCTGTGCGTTTTAACCAAAAAATTGTTAATTTACCAGGTGGAAGCAGAAATAATTTCTTACGTGTACTTTTGTATCTGTTGCTTTTCAAACAAAAAAGGAATGGCTGCAAAAGCCTGTGCTACAGTCAAAGGAGAGAGAGAGAGGAGGGAGGAAAAATCACTGAAAGATGCTGAGCCCAGAATAATGCGAAATGAGTTGTAGTGGATTTACACTAATGTGATGTTAACGTATGACTCCCAGGGCGTTTATTGACATAGTTAGAATCTATGATGGTATTTGTACACAGATTGCAAACTGGGGTATGATGAGTATGTTTTAACTCATAGACACAAAATATCATTTAAGATTAGTGCAGAGACTCTGCACAAGCTCTACCAGGGGCACCATTTGTGCTATAAAAATAAAAGGCTATTTTTTAGTAACTCTGGGAATATATTACATCGTTTCTCATCAAAACTTGCACATTTTTTGTGTAATATATGTGTCCATTTGCTTCCAATCTCTACTCATTTTTTACTGTTCTTGAACTATGTAAAATAGTTGAGTTCTTTTAAAAGTGAGACCTGCTGTGTGGAAATAGGTTCTGTTTTACTTATCTGTTGTAGTCAAAGACTGGCTGCTGCGGCACACATCAAAAAATATTCGGAAAATCAGTGTCTTTCTGTCTCTCCCGATGATACTCTGTTTCCCTGACAATAAGACCTACCCTGAAAATAAGCCCTAAGTTTCATTATTTTTGAGGGTGCTTGAAATAGAAGCCCTACTCCAAAAATAAGCCCTAGTTACAGTTCATTAAAAAAATCCATTTAAATAGTGTCCAGGCAGCTATACATGTAAAAAAATAAGCATCTTTTGGAGCAAAAATTAATATAAGACCCTGCCTTATTTTCAGGGAAACAGGGTAGCAGAAAGTTACCCGTAGCAGAAAGACTGGCCCGAGTCTAGATTACCATTATTAATGAAAAAGCATGGTGAAGTCTCCAGTTCTCCTCTTTCTGTAATGACTCTGCAGTGGGGTGGCTGGCATTGTAAAGTAGCTTTTGTCGGAAAACGAATTTGACTTGGAGACACAAAGGACACATATTTTCATGTGAAATGGGGCCCTATTTTCATGCAGCCACCTCCCGAAGATTAATTGAGTTTTGAATACCATGGGCAGAAGGCTATGCCAACAGGGACTCCATGAACCCTGGGCTGGCACTGAACTTTGTGTGTAGGCACTTCGCTGTTGTCCTGCCAGAGCTTGCTAAGGACTGTGAAAATCCTGAAGATATTCCAGCTATTGGCAGCTGATAGCTGGGTATGTGGCATAGGACTTTTTTTCACGGGCAGTTTAGAGGAACAGTTTTTGTCAGAATAGCCAAGACTACAGAAGAAGTAGTATTGTCTGAGTTTTCTGCTCTTCAGAAATATTCTAGTCGGGTCTTAAGTTTTAAGGGACAGTTGCTAATTAATTTGCTCCTTGTGTTGCCTTTACTGCTTCATCCTACACAGTCTCCTTGGGAGCAGCCAGCTCAATGAGGAGTGAATTCCCTGGCTCACCCAAAAGTGGAAATGTTTTTTGGCTATTCTTTAAGATCTTTCAGCCCCTTTATCTACAGAGTTTACATTTGGTAAGACCTGGTAGTGATAAACCAGCGTATTCTTCACTGTCAAAGGACTTGCAGCACTGGAAGCTGAACAGGCCCAGCAGTTTTGTTAGAAGAAGAGCAAGGAGATTTTAGCGAAAAGGGGATGTGAGAAGGGCAGGGCTAGGAAAGATATAAATGTATATATGTTGCACAATGCTGAGAATAGAGGGAAGTGAGAAGAACCGCTAGATAAAAGTGCCAGTGCCTTCACGCAGAGGCCATCAGTGCCACTGCAGTTTGTTGACGTGGATTATACAAAACCTTTCTGTAAGAACTGATCCTTTTACCGTACCTCTTACCATGACAGATTTCATTTCCCTTTTTCATTTCCCTCCTTATCCCTGTCCCAATCACCATCGTGCTTCCTCTTTGTTATTCTCAGTTGTGCTGCCTTATGATACGATATGCATCTCTTGCCACACTTGCTTCTCGCATCACTTCAGTCCCCATTGACACTTCATTTGGCCACGACCCTGTCTTCTCTCTCTTCTCTGCCTTTACAACGAATGGGTGAGCACTCTGCTCTCTGGCTCTTTTTAATTCCTGATAGTCTGTTTTATGTCTTCTTCACTTGACCAAAGCTGCTGTCCTCAAAATGGCTAACTGAATTTCCTCTCCAGCATCATTGGCAGCCTCTTGAGTAAATAATTGTTTTTTTCATTTGTCCTCTCAGGAGCAAAAGTCTGTTCTGTTCCCACATAGGAAACTTTTCCGTATAAGCATCTCCCCTGTTGTCTTCCTATACTGGACTCCTGCTTTGCCCAGGTATCATATCTCTTGTTTCTCTCCATTCCTCCTTAGGTGTGTTCCTGTTTCAGCTGATCTATCAAGCTTGCAAATCCCTTTCTCCCTATGTACATACCTTTCTGTGTACTAACCTCAATGATAATGCTCATTTCTCTAAATATATGTGTTCACAAGCTGTTGCTGTTAGAGCAGGTGATCTGTCTTTGCTGTAACTTAGTGGTATTTTACAAAGGATTGTAGGAGCATTAAGATGGCCTTTAGAGAAATGGTGTTATTCATTAGCCCTTTCAGAAATGGAAGAGTTCCAGAAATGAGGCAGTAGTTCTCAGCAATGGATGTTCTTAGACCTTGGTCAATGCACTGAGGTGTTACACACTAATTTGTATGTCAGTCTTTTCTAGCAGCACCCCCATGACTGATGCCACATCAGTCACAAGAATTGCACTGGAATTGAATCCAGCATCTACAGTGCCCAAGATAAGTCAAAGAACACTATAGGCACTCTAGCAAGGACATGCTTTCAACACGTATTTACAAGCTGCATAAGCATTTACCTTTAAACATACCAGATGTGTAACCTAGCATTGCAAAACTGACAGATTCTTGTAACAAGAGACTCAGTACTTTGTAACCTTGTGATCCCTCACAGAAAATACTCATGTTGAAGCACTAGGGAAGCTTGGACTCTTTCCAGAAGAGGTGGTGGACTTGCTGATTAAGTTGTGTGCTTCATGCTGTCAACGCTTGGGCCTTGTGTTTAAAAAACAAAAGAAAAATGAAACCAAAATACAACAACAACAACAAAACAGCACCCACAACAGAAAACAAACAAACAAAACCAAAAAACACACTAGCAAAGCAGAGTCTTGTATGTCAGAATCTTACAGACAATGTGTTTCTCTAAGAGAACAAGCGCATTTCTCAGGCTGATCAGGACTTTTAGGTGCTGTTGCACCTAGAACTGCAACTATAGAAAAGTTTTGTGTTTACTTTAGTCGGAGTAGGACTTGAAGTTTCTTCATATAGCTGATGTACTTTGCTACAAACATGCACATACCTGCCTTGCTGTTAACTACATGTGGCAGAAAGTCTTTCTGTTCCAGCACTGTTTAAAGTGTTCAGCCGCTCATTTGATGTGGCATTTTCTTAGTCTATGGATGGTGGAAATTTCAATTTTTTCTTATTAAAAAAGACTGATGAAAATTACTATTTTCTTCAGTATTGGAGGTTGTGCATTTTTTGCCTTGAGGTTAATATTGCCACTGCAAATATCACTGAGTAGGTCATCGTGTACAGAATTCATATTACCAGCTCTGCCTTCCCTGCTTGACATTTTTGCTCTTTCTCCTTTTCTCCCCTGATGCCTCTCTTTTTGATTGCTTTCTCATGTCTCCGCTCTCTTGCAGGTCACCTTGTGTGAAAGGGAACATGTTCTCTCCTGCAGCACAGGTGTGCACAGCCCTCCCAGTAGCAACCAGGTGCTGTACTGACTTGGACTTAGTCAGATGCAGGGCAGGCATCTTTGAGACCTTCTGATCATTCCTGTCCTGTTGCTGTATTTCTTCTTTCTTTTCTTATCCTCTTTGTAGATGGATCTGAAAGAGTGAAGAAAATACTTATATTTGGGTTTTACACATGACACCACTTTGGTTCATTTTTATGGTTTCCGGGATGTTTGCCTCAGTTCTCACAAAGTAGGAAGAAAGAAAATGCATTAGGATAACGTGGTCCCTGAATAAGCAGGGCAAGCAGGGAATGCTGGGTAGACACAGTATCTTGAAAGGAAAGGGTTAATATTTCTGTTGCATGTGTTTTAAGGTGACTCTCTTTAACTAAAAGCTTGCAAAAGCTTTAGAGTAAATGTTGTTTTCAACATTGTTTGGTGTTCATGTTAGAGTTCGTTTATGGAATGAGCTTTCCTGAACAAAGAGATGTGCCAGTGTGGCTTCTAGGAAGCTGAGTGACTCAGAAGTCAGCCACTTCATCTGGTAGGTCATGTGAATGGCGTAATGAAAGGTTGATTTGTCCGAGTAGATGCAGTCACTTATTCATGTGGTAAGAAAGTCAGATCACTTGGTTACATTCCCTTTGATTGAAAGAGTTTTGCAGTTTTGGAGTCGGCTGTGATCCAAAAAGGTTGTGCTGGGGATTTGTCTGGTCTCAGCCTTTGGAGGGCTCAGTTCTTAATGCAGTTATTTGTGTCAGCAGCAACCATAAGTTAGGACCTATTGGTCTCCTGAAGTCAGAGGAGCTAGGGGCATTTGGCCTGTGGTTGTAAGTGCAGATATTGCTAAAATACAGTAGTGTAAACTGTGTCTTCCTCCAGCATTGAGCAGGTGAAGCTACACTGATGCAGACTGCAGCTTCTGCTGTGGAAAACCCATTGAAATGAGTTTGTTCCAGTAGCAGAGTGCTGGGGAGCATTTGGCAAGTTTGCCGACACTGTAAACATCTTGGGAAATCACGACAATTTTGTAACAGCAGAACTGGCACCTTTACAGAATTGTTGTTCTGTTTTTATTAATATGACTGCAATCAGAACCTAAGGACTTTCTTCCAAATATCTCTTGACCCACTGAAGAAACAGGACATTTTACTTGTTACTGGAAGGTGCCAGTAATTTGCATGGGTCATGCACATTCTCATCATCTATGTGGAGACATTTCAGTTGTGATCTTGCAAAAAAATCTGCTTTTTGTGTGGGAAATTGTATGTGCAAGTTTCATACCTAAATAGTACCTAAATGAACTTAATGTTGAATTCTAATTACTATATAACTTCATGCCTGCTATGTGCTATATTAACTGAATTTCAAAAAAACCCTTTAGTAATGCAATAGAGAGCAGTCTGATCCTGATTCCTACTGTTTTATGCCTTGTAAAGAAGAGTTGGAATAAATGGCCATCGAAAAAGATCTCTCAAGAGCTGGTAGAGAGAATGAGGGCATACACAGCATATGTATTTCTACAGCCATGAGAGGGTTTCCTGAGCCCACAGCTGTCTGGGTTAATGATCACATTGTGTCTCTGCTTGTACATACAGGGGCTGAGATCAGGCATTCGAACCTACGTGTTTGCACAGGCTTTAAATTGATATCTTAATTACAAGCTGTATTGGGTGCAATCTCCTCCCTTTATGAAGATGGAGGTGGGTTGGATGCCAAATCCAGTGATTAATATTAATTGCGATGCCATCTTCAGGCCTAGTTCATCATACGGGGAAAGAGTCTGTGAATTCGGTTACTCTGTGCAATTCCTGCACAAGGAGAGGTCCAGATTTTCCTTTTTGTGAATCACTGGAGGTGGGATCTTGTATATTAACAATCACTTATTTCAGTCCTTTCTGTAACATTGTTATTTCTCAGATTCTGAAAAACCATATGCTTAACTTTCATGGCTACTCACTTGAATTTTATAAGATTGACCAAATTAAACCAATGCAATAATATTTTCCCTGTTTTGCACGCTGTCTGAACCAATAGCTTTAGGAGTTGCGAAGTGCTCTGTGCCCATCAGTGGCATATTAGCTCTGAAACCTACAGCAGCATTTTCACTTTTAGCAGCATTTTACTCTTGGCTTTCTTAACAGAAACATCTGATCAGTGTTTTTTCCACAGTTTCACTACTGCCTCTCAAACCTGCTGCCCTGAAGCTAAATGCTTTTTTCTAGTTCAGCTAAAATTGTCTCCGAGTTCACAAGGCTTTGCTTATAGGAACAGTCATTGTATTGGCAACACTTTATACACAATCTGTTGTTGTAACAAAGAAAAAGCAAAGTGAGTTGCTACTGTAATTAATTCTACAAAATCAATTGCTATGAAATATAATTTTATTCTGTTTATTTTCTTGTCCAGATACGTTTGGATAGATGACCTTCTTTGGCTATTGAAACATGAAAAGCTAATAAAAAATATTAAATTGTACACTGAGAACAAGAAATTAATAAAACAGGTGCCAGTGGTGTTGTCTGAGGCAAGCTACAGTAAAGTACTGGTACAGAAGGGAAACTGCCTGCTGTAGATATTTTTTTCCAAAACCTGAACAAATAAATGGATGTACCTGAGGAAGAAACTCCTTAATAAAGTTGGACATGATATTATGCAGAGTTTAGAAGAATTATTTGATGGCTAATTGAAGGATATATCTGCATAGGATGAGGTTTAAATTGAGGTTCTTCCATACAATTACTTTTTACAGGCTCAGTAACGTGAAGGACAGATTATTTGTTTCCCTGATGATAACTCCAAGCTGATTCCTCACTGCAAATGAACATTTTGTCAAAGATGAGGCTTGGCAGAGCATCTTCTTGCTATCTCAACTATGGAAGGCCAGCTTTGTGCTAACCCAGAGATTTCTGTGAAAAAAGCTCCAGGAGCAAGTCCTCCATCCTTCATTGCTTTGCTGAAAGTGCACCGAGAACTTCTGGTCAGTAGAATCCGAAACACGCAGTGTTTGATTGACAACTTGATTAAGAATGACTACTTCTCCACTGAAGATGCAGAGATTGTTGTCCAATTTCCAACTCAAGCAGATAAGGTATTCTTTTTATTCCACTAGCCAGTGTAAGCTTTTTGTTATTTTTAATTTACCACTAAGGTTGTGGGCTTATCAGGCAATTTTACATCTAGTGTCTTTTCCAATCTTTGTTACTTCAGAGCTTCCCCACCTGGTTTCTTCTGGACAAGTGTCTCCAGCTCATCTCTTCACAGCACATCTGGCACAGCTTGTAATGCCAGTTGGTAGCTGTAAGAATGAGCAGGGTGATAGTTGTTGTTCTGTCCCCCCAGCTGCAGCTTTTTCCTCTGATAAGGAGGTGACCACAGTGGCTGTTTGTGTGCAGCTTGCTATACACAAGCCTTCCTTTTTGTGCAGAGTATTGCAAGGAAAATCCACTTCAGGATGCTGTGGGACTCATCATCCTGCTTTACAGGAGGAGAGACAGAAATGAAATTTTATTTTAGAAGTTAATGATTGTGTGTTGTCCATGTGCACACCTTCCCTTCTCTTTAAAGACCTATGTACATTGTAACTGTTTGTATGGAAAATTGATATATCCTGACACATTTCTGTTTTTGATTTATCTTTGGACATCAGTAGCAAAAATTATTTCCTAGAAAATTATCACATTTACACAGTTGCTCTTTGCATTTTGACTTAAAACAAACTCCTGATCTGTTTCTCTGACCAACGGGTCATGCAGCTTCAGAATGGTGTCACAGTTAGAGGCAGGCAAACCATAAAAAATTCAGGGACCTTGGACTTCACTAACAGTGCAGATTTTCATAAAATAGTAATTCTTGCTGGCAAGTTGAAATGGTAAAACAGTGCTCACTCTGTGCATAGGGTCAAAGCAGAATAAATGCATGCTCTATGTTCATCTCCATTTCTTATTGTTCAGCATAATGTGGATGATTGTTGTAACAAAGCTGAGGGGGAGGCTGTGCATCAGGAGTCTAAGCAGAGACAGGGAGCAGGCCACAATAGTAAGTGAACTGGACTCTGTGGGAGCTTCTCTGAAAGGCATGAAATTGCTTTTTAGAGCATACAAATTGTCAAAAAAATACCATGTTTTTGCTCTGCTGTATGTACCTCACCCTGCTTTAAGCTCACAAGAGATCACAGTCTCTAGAAACCTTTGTCTGGTTTAGAACTGAGTTCTTCATTCATTTATAGCAAGAACAGTATCCAAACATTCAAAACAGGCCTCTAAATGATTGCTCTGTCTTGCAGAGGGTTTTGTACTAGGGTTGCCCTGTACTGGTTGCACAGAGATCAGATTTTGTCCTTAGAGATAACAGTCTTGAACTGCTCCAGCCACTGCCTGGTAGCCATTAGTTTTAGTAAAAGTTTCAGGCAACAAGTCTGTTGTGCAGAGGGAGGCTGCAGTGATAAAAGGAAGAGTTGTAGTTTTTTGGATCTGCATTAAGATCCAGAAAGAGAGATTCTGTCTACCCCGCTCTGGATCTGGCTGGATCCTGAAGTAAATCTAAATGTGACTGGAATATTTACAAATCAGAGGGTGAATATTAGGGCACTAAGAAACCACCCCTTTCTTTTTTATTTTAAACAGCATGGGATTTAAAATTACTATTTAGCCAGGCTAAGGAAAACCTTTGGGTTCCATATTGAGGAACAGTATTTATCTGTTTTGTTTCAGACCTTAACTTGCAGATCCAACTTTCTTGCAACATCCAAATACAAACAGAAAGTTGGTTTTGTGGTGGTTCAAATTCAGAGCTAGATTTTGAATTCATTTTTGAAGCATCAGTTTTGATATTGGGGCCCTACTCCAGCCCAAAAAGGATCCTAAAGCAGTCTACAAGTGTAAGTAACTATGATAAATTGCTGTATATCAATGATCTTTCATGTGGTGTTTTTTCAGGTTCGCAAAATTCTAGACTTGGTTCAGAGCAAGGGAGAAGAAGTCTCAGAATATTTCATCCTTGTGCTGCAGAAAGTCACTGATGCTTACTACGAACTTCAGCCTTGGCTGGATGAAATAGGTTACAAGCCTTCAGAGAGTATTTGTAGTAAACCTGTGGTAAATACAGATCCAGGTGAGGTCATGCATCTATATCCCTTTCCTTAGAACTACTCTGCTGTGTCGGAAGCTCTAACCAGGTGATGTTAGGATAAGAGAGTCTAGGCACAGCCAGGGAAAATAAATGTGCACATGCTGTGCCTGCTAGCAGTGGTAGCCAGATAATTAAAAGGCAGACCGTCTAACACAACAGTGGTTGATATATTACATCCTGGTTTGCTAACGTCATGCTCTTTCTGCGTTTGTTTGTGGATATGCAGCATAATGGCATAACTACCTTGTGCCAGCTGTAGTATTTTCTAGGCCTCTTCTACAATTTATTAGCAACACTGGGATGTTTTGGCAATGAAATAGCCATCATTTCATGCTGAGGACAGTCAAGCAATGAGGCAGGTTGCCCAGAGAGGCTGTGCAGTCTCCATACTTGGACGTTTTCAAGATCCAACTAGATAAAGCCTTGAGTAACCTCATCGGATCTCATAAATGACCCTGTTCTGAGAAGGAGGTTGGACCAGACACCTTCTGAAGTGCCTTCCAGCCTGAATCATTCTATGATAATAAATGATGAGTTACACCAAAAGTCAGTTTAAGTATTGCAGAAATAAATGTTTTCTTCTTGAGAGGTTTCTTCATATTATATAAATACAATAAACACTTTGCCCCATGTGAAGGAAAGTTTCTTTTGCACTAAAAACACAAGCAAATGTTGCACAATAACTGAGACTCTCTCTTTTTTTTTTGGTCATCATCTTGAGGTGCGTGGCACCCAGTTTGTAAAATACATGCCTTCTATTTAGAATAATAACAATTACCAAACATGTTAGGAAGGAATAACCACCCATCTGATAGAAAATGCAGGTAGAATATAAATATACTGAAAAGACAGTTGCCAAAGCTAATCAGTGACCACCAACCTCTGCCTTTGCAGAGACTAAAAGAGTCTTTAAGAAAAAGTCAGAGGCTTGGCTTCGAGTCTCAGATGAAAGATAGCAGCCCCTTAAAGCAGTGCAGTGTCAGTACTGGCTTTCAGGAAACGGTGGCTCACACATTACCTCTTTCATTAGCACCTGAATTTGCCAGGAGAGTGATGATGGCAGCACAAATCGATAGAAGTGATCTGCCAAAGAACCAATTTTAGATAATATATTATTTAATTTATTACCCCCTCTCAGTTCCCAAAGAGGTAGGTCATCGTATGCATAGGTTTTTTAGTAATAGTCTTTTTAATAATAGTTCGCTGTCTTTTTAGTTAGCAGGTATTGCCAGAAACTCAGATATGAATTGGGACGGGACTCCAAGTTTGTTACGTCGTATGCTCAGAGGGAAGAGATGCTGCTTGAAGAAATCTACTCTGACAGTATTATGGAGCTGGTCAGTTTTACCAATGACAGCCTAGGCAAAGTGTGTCAATTAGAAACCCTTTTTGATGATGCAGTTGGAGTAATCAATGAAGATGGAGAGACTATTTATGTCTTTGGTGATGCAGGAATTGGAAAATCCATCTTGCTGCAAAAGATACAAAGCCTTTGGGCCAAAAAGGAATTGGACATAGGGGCCAAATTTTTCTTCCGTTTCCGATGTAGGATGTTTAGTTGTTTTAAGGAAGATGAAGTCATATGTTTGAAAGACCTACTCTTCAAATATAATTGCTACCCAGACCAGGACCCCACAGAGGTGTTCCATTACATCTTACAATTCCCTCACACAGTTCTTTTCACATTTGATGGCTTCGATGAGATCTATTCCAACTTTGATCTCAGTAGTGTTCCTGAGATGTGTTCACCACATGAAGCCATCCACCCCCTGGTGCTGCTGGTAAGCCTTCTCAGAGGAAAGCTGCTTAAGGGATCCAAGAAAATTCTTACGGCGAGGACAGGAACTGAGATCCAAAGAAACATCATTAGAAAGAAAGTGTTGCTCCGTGGTTTCTCCAGCAATAACCTGAAGCAGTACACTACCATGTTTTTCAAAGATATGGGGCAACAAACCCTGGTGTTGAACCAGTTGGAAGCTAACCCCTTTCTCTGCAGTTTGTGTTCGGTGCCTTTATTTTGTTGGATTATCTTTAAATGCTATGAACACTTCCATTCCATGTTTGACAGCCATGAGCTTCCAGCCTGTTCTGTTACATTGACAGATGTATTTTTGCTCATGATTGAAGTCCATCTGAACCGATCTCTGAAAACAAGTTTGCTGAAGAACAACACCAGGAGCCAAGCAGAGATGTTCAAATCAAGAAAGGAAACTCTTCTAGCTTTGGGTAAAATGGCACATAAAGGAATGGAGAACTCTTCCTTTGTCTTTGAGCAGGAGGAGGTCTCATCAGCAAGCATCTCTGAAGAAGATTTGCAATTGGGCTTTCTCAGGACAGTTAAAGGTTACAGTGGTTGTGACAATCAGTCCACTTACGAGTTCTTGCACTTAACCCTTCAGTCTTTTTTCACAGCTTTGTTTCTGGTGATGGAGGAAAAAGTGGGTGCTAAGGAATTACTTCATTTTTTCAATGAATGTTCTTCCACTGAGACTGCCCAGCCTACTTGCCTTCCCATTCCTTGGTTGAAGAAACAAATAGCAGGGAAGGATCCTTTCCGAAATAATGAACACTTTCATTTTACCAACCTGTTTCTTTGTGGCCTGCTTTCTAGATCAAAGCAGAAGCTCTTCAGACATTTAGTTTTGCCTACAGTCATTAAGAGGAAGAGAAGGACTCTCATCACATACCTCGGGGAGAGCATGAAATCCCACCTGAAAGGCCTCACTCGATCCAGGCTTCAAAACTACAACCAGCTCCAGGTCCAGCCTAACTTTGTTTGGATGCTGAGGTGCCTTTACGAGACTCAGAATGAGAAAGTGGGGAAGCTGGCTGCCAAACGTATGCACGCCAACTACATCAAGCTCACATACTGCAATGCCAGCTCTGCTGACTGCAGTGCGATCTCCTTTGTCATGCATCACTTTCAAAAGCGCCTGGCTCTGGATTTGGACAACAACAACATCAATGACTATGGAGTAAAAGAGCTGCTACCTTGTTTCAGCAAGCTTGCAGTGATCAGGTAGGAGTTCAAGCAAGCAGGTCCTTGCTTATCCTTGGTCTGTTCCACATACTGCTGGGCTGGAGAAATTGATCTTGAAAGTGGAGAAAGATGAGGATTCTTACTGCTGCTAGAAATTAGTTTCAGATCTTCTGAAATCTTTGTTCTGCCAGTCACAGGAGCAGGGACAAGCTGTGAATTTGGAAACCCAAGTGTAAAGGGTGATAAGAAGTCCTTAGAAGGACTTCTCCTGGCTCCTTAGAAGCCAGGACTGTTCAAACCTGTAGGTTTAGTTAACTCAGTCTCAAAATCTCAGAAGAGGATTTTTATGGGAGAAAGCGCTTAAGGGAAAAGAAAGGAAACAGAAGTGCTTCCTCCATTATCTGAAGATTGCCTGAACCTATCTCTGCCCTTGGTCATACAGGGTAAGAGAGGATCTACTATTCAAAATAGCCCTTGATCAAAAGCTCTGAATTTCTTGCTTTTATATCCTGCCAAGATGTCTTACTTCCACAAAACAAAAGCGAACATGTAGTACTCCATGAAAGGATATAGTTGAAGTCTTTAGATGTGGTGTTTCCCCGAGGTGATGTGGAGGGAGGACGTGGCTTGGTGTGATCAGGGAGAACTAACTCCATCTCTCACATCACAGGCCATGTTGTTCTACCTCCAGCCCTTTGAGGTTGTGCCATGTAGCTGTATCTTATTTGTCCAAACACTTAGGTACAGAAAAACAAGAACTTCAGTTATCTTTTTTTAAAGCTGCTTCAGCCTCATGAGATTTTTGGGTTTTTTTAATAAATGGATTTATTCCTCCTGGTTGTCTGTGCGCTGCCTTGTTTTCCTCTCGGACTAAATCAAAGCAAGTGATGCTTGTTTTTTCCAGTTAGTTGCAAATCAACTGACCTTCCAAGAGAAAGCAATAAGTAAACTCTGGGGGGCAATGCATAAGTATGTAAGACAAACCAAAGAGGAAAGGGTCAGACTTTCACTCCTTATCCCTGTCATATGATTGTGCCATACAGAGCGTGATCTTAACACCATCCCCAGCACCAAACCAGTCTGTTAGGTTGCCTTTTTTTTTTTTCCTTTGTGGCTTTTCTGATGCTAGGAGTTCGATTTCTAATAACCAATTTCTGCAGGTCAGGAGATGTTGTTTCTAACAGCTTAACCATCCCTTTCAAAGAAGACGACTGTTCTCATCTGTAGAAATTGGGTCTGATTTCTCCTCTCTGCTAGTTCATTGCAAAGTGGCCAAGTTACTAATTAGCAAGAGTCAGGGAGGCTGTTGATGATAATGGACTCTTAGCAATTAATCTTCAGCTTCAGAGCTTGTGTAGAAACTAAAGCTGGTCAAAATGTTTTCACAGGGACAGCTTTACCCAGAAAATGTGATTTATCAGAACTGGAATGCTTCACTGAGAACCTGTCTGTTTAGGCAAGGTGAAAAAGCTTGAGAAATTTAAAAAAACCAAACTAAAAACCACCCACCAAAACAACGGTTAAAAGAAGTATTTTTATTCTGTGAATGACTGATGTTGATTTGGTTTGTTTCTAGTTGGGACAATAAAATTAGAAACCTCTAGCGCACTCATGGGACTGCAGTTCTATTTCCTGGCAAGGGCTTTTCACAACCTTTATTCAGTGGAGCCTGAATGTGTTGTGGCTTTCAAGATGCCTGGCTTTCCCTAGGTACTCAGAGAGCAGGTTGCAAGAAGAGTTGTTTGGAAAGCTTGCTTTTGCTAGGGCGTCAAGCAGAATTTCTTTCTGCATTCACAGTAAGTACAGGAGGAGGATGAGGTGTTTGTCTCTGATTTCTGACTGACTACATTTTATTGTTTTCGGTTCTGTGGACAGCTTCTATAGCATTACCGTGGAGATTTGGGGCTTTTTCTTTTCCATGGTTTTTGAAGTGAGCTGTATGAAACTGACCTTACATTTCCCTTAATGGCTTTTAATATGTGGCTTAAGGACCTGTTAAAATATCAGAGGAAACTGCACACAACTCCAGTCATTCATTAACTCGTGGGTGATGAACACTTGTAATCTGTATTGATTCAAGCTTTCTTTTATTTGCCTTCATTCCAGGCTTAGTGTAAATCAAGTCACAGATCACGGAGTAAGGATCTTGTATGAAGAACTCTCCAAGTACCAAACTGTGACTTACTTGGGGTATGTACCACTATATATTGATACTAGAACATAAAACTGCTGTGCTGACAGTACTGACACAGCAAAGGTGAGGTAGAAACCACACTTACCTCCTCATTTATTGAACATAAGCAAAGCAGCATTTCATGTCAGAAATCATTCAGCTGCTGTCCTGTAACAGGTCACTGGGAAAAGGACCAGAAATTCCATTGCACCACCTCACAGGGTGGCCTCCACTGACATCACGCTCTCCTGTGACGCAGTGCTGACCGCTGTCAGGTTACTGAACTGTGTGGGCATGCTAATTTTATACCTAAAGCCTTCTGCGAGTTGTGGAATAGGGAGAGAGACTGCGAGCAAGAGATTGTGCACTTTATAGCTAGAGCTTCCTGCTTTCTCTGCTGTAAAATGGTTTATTTCAACTGTGCATAGCACATATGGCTTTGTGGAGACTAGTACCAGAAACATATAGTTTCAAGCGTCATCTTTGTGGTACCAATTTCTTTAAGACCTTAATTGCCTCTTAATCAAGTTGAAGCTGGAAGGCACGTTCGCTCTCACTTCCAGCTCTTGGTTAAGTAGCTACACAAAAATGACTTTTTGAGAAGTGAACATGAATACCAAGAATCATCTCCTTCCTCCAGTGCCCTAATGTAAATACATCTGCTCAGGTATCTGATCTTCAGTAATATTTGCAACAGGATTATATAACTTTTAAAAGACCAAAAATACATTCTTCTGGTGTTTTCTGACTTCTCTTCTGGCAATATTATTTCTGTACTAACACAGGAATAAAGGGAAGCTTTGTTTGCTTGGAGAGACCATTTATTAAAAAAATGTATATATAATTTTTTTTGTCTCCTTGAATTTTATGTCTAGCCATTCATAATATGAATTGTATATCAAAATAGAAATACAGAAGCTATGAATATGTACAAAGCCATACAAAAAAAGATAGATGCTATGCACGCTTTATAAAATATTCAGGCTGTAAATATTAAAGTAACAGCAGAAATAACCTATTTTTACCAATGTGATTTTTCTTTAAGCTTATACAACAACCAAATCACTGATGTTGGAGCCAAGTATGTTGCAAAACTAATTGAAGAGTGTTCAAGCCTTGAATATGTTAAGTATGTTGGATTTTTTTTTTCTTCCCTACAGTATCCTTATTAAGGTAAAGCAACTTGAAATAGGAGGGAGAGTGCAAAAAAAAAGGACAAAAACTATGTTTCATATAAAATATAGCTTAGTTTGCAGTTGTTTATTCTTTTTTTTCTAGCAGTGAATGGCAGCAGGTGAAACTCTTGAATCCATAGTCTTTACTGGAATATAGTAGTAAGCAAAAGGAGAGCATAAGACCTGTTCTTTACCTAAATCCAGTCTGAGCACCTGAGTGAGGCTTAAGTGGTACCTGAACCTTGCTGTCTCTTGCAATAGGTGAATTCACATAGATTTAGTACCAAGCTTCTTCATATCTTGTCTTTTACAAGCCACTGGAGTCATGCTGTGCTGGTGTCATAGTTCTGCAATTCCCCAGATTCAGTCAGTGTTCCCTTTAATTCTGGAACTTCCCCGGACAAGAGTGTCTGGCCATGCACAACACTGGTTTTACATAAAGGTAGATCATTAACCAATGGTTTAATTGTGACCATAGTAGAAAATAGAGGTAACTACAGCTATGTCAGCTGCTGATTTTAATTTAGCAACCAGCAGCCAGGGGTTCTTGGGTTCTTGTTCTACCACTAACTTCCCCTGAAACCCCACACTAGCCACATCCTTCCCACTTAAAATATTTACAGAATTTTGAAACCCAGGAGCACTCTGGTTCTTTCACTGCTTTGACACCAGACTTTGCTTATTTAATCTGACTTTCACAAAAAAGCCTGTTGGAAGATAGTTACTTTCAGGCTGCATAGTAACCCCAGAGATTATTTTGAGATAGAGTGCATATTCATGTGTCTGAAGTCAATCAAACAAGCCAGCTTTACTTTATGTAAATGTAGTGGGTTGAGGGGTTTTGGTTTTTGTTTGTTCTTTACATCAACTTATGCAATAGAGACTTAACTCTTCCTTGAACTCCAGCCGTTTGGTATCCCCACTTAGGCCAAAAAAACAAAAGGTCTTCTGTAGAGTGCCAGCCAAGGGCACTCGCTGCTGCACTGGCCTGTGCCACCACCCATAGCCTGTGCTCAGGACAGAAAGACCTGAAATTATTACAATCTGTGCTTATCAGCTGCAGTCTCCTCTGGAGCCACATAACCAAGAAATATTCTGTTCCCTGTGGCTTTGTGAAACAAGCTGCATGTAATTAATGTATTCTGTAGCAACTGCTGACTGAACTGGATTAAAAACTAGGCAGGGGTCCTTGTCTTGGGGATCAGTTCCTAAAGCTCATTTCTGACATACCGAGCACCAAACCCAAGACTCTACAGTAATACTTATGATTTGAGGGCCTGACATGCAAAATATGTAAAAGACAACAAAAATTATGTCTTTTGGTCAAAGGTAATGTGCCTGCAGTATTTTTTTACTCTAGGTTAATCTTTGATAAGTGTAGCTACCCTCCAGAGTTAATTAGCTTTAAATACTTGTATCCCTTTCAGAGCTTGTGTTCTAATAGCTGTACTGTTGTAAGTGACCTACCTCATCAATTCATGTATTTTGTGCAGAATAGGAGCAAACAAAATAACGAGCGAAGGAGGGAAATGCCTTGCCCAGGCCATCCAGAAGAGCAAGACAATGTTTGAAATTGGGTAAGTTCAGTGCTAAGGAGCAGAGCTCAGGGCTTGGTCTTGTCAAGGCATCTGTAAATCCCTTAGGATTCCTTCTTTCAGTCTTACCTTCTTTCCTTCTGCCATTCCTCCTCATGGCAGCATTAGAACAATCTGATGCAGGAGCATAGCCGCATTTTTGACTCGGAGTGAAAAGGAGGGCTGCTTTATTCTTCTCCAGTTCACACAATGTTTGTTTGGGGTTTGTTGTTTCTGGTTTTGGTTTGGTTTTTTTCCCTGTTCTGAGAGAACCTTGAAGGACAGGCAAATTAATGAGGACAGTATGTAAAGACAGCCACTTTCCTTATGGCAACACAGCTGCTCTAGAGATATTTGGTCATTTTTAAAAGTCTGGGTGGTTTTATGACTGTTGGCAGTGTACCCAGTTATTGAGTGTCATTGTTATAATTGTCAAACGTTCTGCATAAAGTCCTGATAAAGTTGCAGCCTGGGAGAATAAGAAGGAATTCCCATCATCCTTCCCTCTAGTCTGTCCCAAACTGGAGAGTCTGCTATTATTGGAGAGAGGTCTGAATGTACTGTAAACTTTAATTCTTGTCCTCTTTCTCAGGAGTAATGCTAAATTTGAGAGGTTCATATTACTTTTCTTTTTTTCCTTCCCCCTAGCAAATTCCAGATTCTCTTTCCACTCTACAGAAGAACATTTTTCTCGGAATCTAATACTCAAATACATAGAATTAAAACCTCTGTTTGGCCATTCGGTAACCCTGAAATATGAAAATTGGATTTGAACAATTAGATTTTTGGCCTTTAATGTTGTTGTTCTACAACATTGCACAAGTACAGGCAACAGCTTGAACACTTCCATTGTCATATTGCTGGGCCTGCTGTGCTGTACTTGCTGTAATTTCAGTGAAGTACTCCTATTTTCTCCTCTGGAGGAAATAATCACTCCAAATGGATTTAGGATAGCTTGGGCAGAAATGTTTGAACAGATATATTCAGCATTTACATAACAAACTGCACTGGGACTGAAGGACAAGGAAATTTTAGGGAACTTACTGGAAGTGCATGTGTTTAGATACCACAAAGCTCAATTGATTTTAAAAGAGCTGCCAACTAATTACCCATCAAGCTGAGTGTGGCTCTGAGTCATCAAGCCATGATCCCTGTAAAAAAAACAAAAACACCTTATACCTCAACAGAGGCGCTTTCAGGCCTTATAATATAGGGTGAATTTTCAAAGTGGTTGGACTGCATAGAAAAGATTTGACCAGATACTGCTATTAAATGTTGATAAATCTCTGCAGCTTTACCATATTACCTTCTCCTAACCCTTTCTGTTACCAAGGGTTGTTTCACCATTGGAAAAATTAATGCTATTCCTTACGAATGTGTGGAAGAACCCAGGGTCCTACTGTCCCTGTGAGATTTTGCTCTTTCTCTTGGCAGCTGGAGAGGGAGGAGATACCACTTGGGTGTAACACTGAAGGAATCGTAACTCTTTTGCCAGACGATTCTGAAGGAGAAGGGGAGCTCGTAGGGCAGTTCACTTCAGAACTCACCCATTTGGGTGCATGGCCCGGTGCAGTTGTGCATATGAGGAGTGTTGCCCAAAACATGTACTTTGCACTGTGTAAAGGCCAGTCTGTGCCCAGGAGAACTCTGGCCGGAGTATGAGGAGGAAATGCTGAGCAGGAAAATGATCAGGTTTAGGACTTTGTGTGTTCATTTCTCGTGGCAGCCCACTGTACTCACAAGACTCCCTTACCCCATAAGGGTACAGGGCCACAGAGGGTTTGCTCAGCCCCCCATCCCTGGAGACATTCAAGGCCAGGCTGGATGGGGCTCTGAACAACCTGATCTAGTTGAAGATGTCCCTGCTCATGGCAGGGGGATTGGACTACATGACCTTTGAAGTTCCCTTGCAGCCCAAACTATTCTATGATTCTATGAAGGTGATCCCAGAAGCACCCCTGCTGCAGCAGGCTGTCTCCTAGAGCTTCTTCTGTGCTGTGGCCTTAGGGTACTGGTGAGTCAGCGGAAGCTGATGGGGTGGTGTGCAGGGAGTGGAACACGCCTGGCTCAGCAGGGAGGGTACCTGCCAGTTTTCTCGCAAGCCTGAAAAACTTGAGTGGGATGGGAGGGAAGAGAAAAAGGGAAAATGCAATGCCAAGGGGCAGGACGGCAGCACACCTGATTATCTCCTGGTTTCTTCTCTTCACCAGGATGTGGGGTAATCACATTGGAGATGAAGGAGCAAAGGCGTTTGCACAGGCCCTGAGGAACCACCCCACGTTAACAAATGTGAGGTAAAACACCAGCGGAGCTGGGCAGCTCAGTGTACTGCTGGGTTTCCCCTCATGCTTCGAAGCGATGACTTTTCCGACCAAGCGTTAGTTTGGAACCACCATCTGGTATTGCAGTCTTCATATCTAACAGGCTCCTGATGTGAGGAAGAGGCCAGATTGAAACAAAAAGCCCTGTGCAGCCATTGTGCAAGTTAAAAATATTGCAGGGCTGGCATCCTTTCCTCTGTCTGCACCTCCTCCTCCCCTCATGCTGCACAGTTGCTGGCATTTGTGAAAGCACATGGTCAGTGGGTGCCATTTTGATCTGGGAGCGTTAGCAGAAGGACACACCAGCTGTCACAGAATTGGGCTCCGAGTGAGGTCAATGTTAAAACAGTTTCTGTTGCAAAGGTACAGCAGCTTTTACCAAAGTAATTTTTAGGTGAGAAACTGTTTGGGTAGGGACTGGGACATTCTTAATTTCAGGCTCTTCGTGTACCCCAGTGGAGCTACACCACTTCAGTGCTAATGAGATGTAGTTCTCACTGAAGTTCAGTGATTCATCTCAAACTGGCCTTCTGGAAGCCCTGGCATGGGTGAAGCTGCTAACACAGCACAGGGAGAAGCCAGCAATATAAAATAGCCTATCCCCTGCCACACTTTTAAATGCTGGCTAGGGATTTAAAGATGCTTACTGTGGTGACTGCTGCTGTTCTGGTGTCCCTCCACACAGCTGGAACACTGGGTTCATGGTGATCCTTTCGATTTGTCTCCCATTTCCACGGGCCTCCAGAGTGAGGGAGCAGACAAGGCTCCTGGGTTTCCCCACAAGGTGGCACATGGCACTAGCTTCTTTAGAAATACAGTGCTTGGAGTTTGGGGATCTCTGGGGAGCTTATTGCTGCCACTTCAGATCCAGGGATTTCAGAGCTGTTGCCTTGTCCTCCTTTCTGGAAGCGGATAGCCAGGCTTAAAAATTTAAAAGCTGAACAGGTGCAGTGACCTAGATATATTTAAACTTAAAAGCTATCTGAAATAGCCGTCTTCCTGTAATTGCAGAACCCATCCAGATGCATCAGACTTGAAAGAAAACATTTCAAACCGGGATTCTCGGATGGGAACAGATATGCGGATGAATGTGCTTGCAAAAATAAGGAGTTACTGTGCTGGCTAGGGCTGGGTTTTGCTGGCATCTGTGCAGGGTGAATCTTCTGCTCTGCAGTGTACTTGCACTTGAGTTCATTTTTATCTTCCACTGGTTAATCTTGCTTCATTATTTGAATTCACAGCACCAGCAGTAGCTCTATATGAAGACTGAGGGAAGACAGTCCCTACTACATTAGTTTACTTCAGCATATTTGCCGTTTTCAGGGTCCATCTCGTGATGGACCGAGAATATCTAGTTTCAGCTGAAGCTAGGAGGGACTCGTGCTAATGCATATTTGTGTCATTACCCTACATGATCCCCCTTTCTACCTTTTTTTGAGACCAGGCTCCAGCCTGGGTTTTGAGGGGAGAAGATGCTTTTTGAACTCCGAAAGCCTGGAGCATAACTTGAACTGGATGATTTTGCCAATGTCTATTCAAAGAATGAAGGGCAGACTAAGAAATGTTTGTGGTTTGTAATGGAACACATGCATTTGGAAGCTCATCTCTCCATAGACAACAGAAGGTGTTGTGTTTGGATGAAGGATGAAGGACTTAAAGGACAAAGTGCCCAGTTTGTACAGGGACTTGGGATGACAAATGCTTGTAAAAACCTGTGTACTGCTAAGCACACCACTTTGTCCTTGTTAAAAGCCTTGACTTTAAAAATCACAGGGTGCAACGTTGCTGTCAGTCCCAATAGTACAACTCACTGACAGCAAATCTTGTGGCCTGTGTGACAGACCTGCACTCAGACTGCAGCCTGTGAACTGTTCTCACTTGTAAAAGTTGTAGGAGCTTGCTGGTTTGTGAAGTATGTGAGCCTTTGAAATGCCCAGAATGCTGAACCGTAGAACTGGGAAACAGATCATCCAGGATATTGGCAGTGATTGGTCAAGTGATTCTGGCTGTTTCTTACACGTTTGTGTCTTTACTTTGCAGTCTGGCATTCAATGGCATCACGACAGAGGGAGGCAAGAGTATTGCTGAAGCTATGCAACACAACAACTCCGTGAGAATATTCTGGTAATTGGCACTGTGGTCTACTTCTCCTTTCTCCAGAGAAAGCCACAACCTAATTTTGTTTCCTCCAATCCCATCACTTCCTACTCTCCCCTCCTCCTTCTCTCCCTCCCCTCATCTCCTATGCTTTCACTACCAGCGAGCTATAAGCTATATCCGAGTAATGGATCAGGAGCACGTGTCCTTCAGGACACATTCCAGTGTCCCAGTGTCATGCTTTGCTCTGTTCCCTCCATTGTGCTTTCCCCATCTTCTCTCACTTCCATCATCTAGAGTCAAGTTCTTTGTCCCCAGTTTTTGCACCTTTTCAGTGTTGTCTCTACCTCTCTTTTTCCATTATACTTCATCCACCTTTTAGACACTAAAAAAGTATCATTAGAACATTGCTCTGAGAAATAAAGATCTGATACTCTTGTCTCTTTTACCTCCAGGGCTTCTCTTCAGTATCTCTTTGTGTCCAGCCTTTAGAAATTGCTCAGGGCAGGAACAGCACATCCCCCTTTGGCTGTCTAAAGCTAAGTCACAGACAAGCTGGAAAAACAGGAGGCTGAAAAACAATCACAACATCCTAAGTGAACATTTTCTCTCTCACTTAGGTTGACTAAAAATGAGCTGGATGATGAGGCAGCAATGAGTTTTGCAGAGATGCTGAAGGTCAACAAGAAACTGGTGCATTTATGGTGAGTTACATTCCACAGAGGCACAGGCTCTTTGGCAGTCTCTGCATTAAAGCTTCACCTTCCAAGTCTATGTAGGTCACAGTAAGATTTCTGTGCGTAGTCTGGATGCAGCTGACTGGTTGTAGACAGTTATAATGGAAAGTTAATAAAGCTGCTGTCTAGCGTTTCGAACCTGCTTTCATACAGGGAGAAGCTGAAGCTGTTTGTGTGTCCTGGTAACTTCTGAACTACTGATTGCTCCTTAGGGGAACAGTACTGGCTTCAAACATGAAAGTTTAAAAAAAAATACAAGCAGACAGCTAGAATAGAATAACCTTACTATGATTCTTACTATCTGTCATCACACTATGAAAGTAGCAAGCTCAACTCTTACTCTTCAACCAAGAACCTACATGACAGATGCTTAAATACATGTCCCCTTTGCCTAATGTTTTCTTGTAGGACTAGTGCTTTCACTCATGTAAGACACTCATCTATAAGACATAAATCCCCAGGAAACCAGGGATTATTTCTAGCTATCACAAAGAGACTTGTTAAACCTCCAAGAGAACACAACATTGCCTGTTGTAACCCAGAGGTTCACAAGAATTTGTTAGTGGATGGAGTCAGGCAGATGTGGGCTGTGAAACAAATAGCCACCCATTAATTCCAAGTGACCAAGAGAACATAATCAATGGAGTCCCTTTACAAAGACTTTGCTAACCAGACTCCAGCATCCCCTGCTGTATTCATCCTAGTTCCCTCCCCTTAGGAAGCAAGCTGGTTGTCAGAGGTGCCAAGTACTTGTAGCTGCTTTTGAAAGCAAGTAGAAGGTCTGGTGCCCATCACCCTGAAAATAAAAAGAGAGGAGGAGGGCTTGATTTCTTTTTGCACAGTTGCAGATATACTTCACTGAGCAGTTTGGTTTGAATTCATGCTAAAAATTTCCCCAACGAACACAGGCACAGTAATCTAGATGCATGTCTTTACCATGGCTCAGTGTTGTCCAAGGGATTCTGCCAGCAGACATATTTATATCATACTTTGTTGGTTATACCAGTGGATACCTTCAGAAAGTAGTGACCTATACAGGTAGTTGAGGCAAAATTAAAATCTCTTTCCAGTAGCTGAAAGCATCTACTGGTTCCCTTTGCATTTTGATTCATTTACCAAGTGTGGAAAGTCCTTTGATGGGAATGCCTCCTTCATTCCTTTCTTTCTTCCCTCCCTAAGAGAGCCTTCAATTCATTCAGATTTTCAGCCTCATCCTGAATCCTGTGGGATTCACGCCACCAGTCACATGGAACGGTGCAGCTATGGTAGGCTGAAAGGTAAATATTGAGTTAGGCTAGGCTGATGAGTGTTTTTAAACTCATGCAGATGAGGGGGCTTTGCTCATTTTTAGCTAGGGGGATGGTTTACAGTGGTTAGTAAATTACCTGCTGCTTCATCAGTTGTGCTACTTGAGGATCTGTCTATCATTTTTTTCCCTCAGCTCAGATGAGACAGACTTTATAGCTGCTAAGGTGGCTTCCCTGGGACTTGCACCTGCTCAGACCAGAGTAAAATTCAATGCCTTGTTTTTCAAAGATCTTGCTGGTCTGATAGTCAAGACAGGAGGATTTGGCAACCTCTAGATCATAACTGCTAAAACACTGGGTCTACACAGGGTCTGTACTCAGAATTTTCTGTACGTCACTTAAAAATGTCTCACAGTGTTCTTAACAAGAAAACAGCTAAGAGGTTAGTCTGTCTCAGAATCCAGATATCTCAATCCCATACCAGTAGTAAATGGCTCTTAGGAGAAATGTGTCAGCTATGTAATTAAGCTCAGTATCTCCAGAATGCAGCCACATGCAAGATTTAAAGGAAAAGACTAATACTCTGGGCTCTGTTTCTTAAAGTGTACATGTGGCATTTGACCAGAACTGTGTACCATCCTCACAGACAGAAATCACAACCATCCTGTGGCAAACAGACGGCTTTGCTCTTTGATAGCAAGCTTGACAGCAAGGTTGTGCGTGTGCTTATATAAATTACTTTGTGTGTTAGTTTGACGTGAAGTACTTTCTTTTTAGGCTTATCCAGAATCGAATTACAGCCGAAGGGGTGAAGTACCTCAGTGAAGCTCTCAAGGAGAACACAGCTATTAAAGAAGTCTGGTAAAGATCTGTTCCTCAAAGGCTCACTTTGTAAACTTTATTTCCCTTTAAAACACTTCTGGCATTACTACTTTCCAGCCTAAAAAATTCAGAGCAAGTTTATGTGAGGCAGGGGTTGTAGTTCCAGCTGCGGGTTTCAAATAGGTAAAAACTCCCTGTTATTGAAACACTTCCCTGTGTGTTATGAATGTCAAGCAGTTTTGCTAGTTCACGTCTGTATCACTGATTTGCAGAACGTGTGTGTTTGTTTGCAGAATTGGGCCCTAAATTTATAGACCAAGTTTCACTTGTCCTGATCTTTGAATTTCTGAACATGTTCATGCTTTTCAGGAGCTAAATCCCAACAAGCATGAGATGGTTACATTTAATTAGCATTACTAATTTGGTTCATAGTATTTGTGCTTAGATTTTCTTTGGGCAGTGCTCCAAACACACTGAAAGTGCTAAGCTGCAAAAAGATTAACTTTCTGTTAAGAGCTGCTTGTTTTAGATCAGGTAGGCAACACATAGTCGCACGTGTGCATTGTAAGGCACAAAGCCAAGTACCACATTCCTTCCCTCACCTCAAGGAGCTCAGGAGTCAATAGGACTGTGCTGTTTTTACCACCACTGCTTTATTATCACAGTATCACAGTATGTTTGGGATTGGAAGGGACCTCAAAAGATCATCTAGTCCAGTCCCCCTGCTGGAGCAGGAATGCCTAGGTGAGGTCACACAGGAACATGTCCAGGCAGGTTTTGAATGTTTCCAGAGAAGGAGACTCCAAAACCTCCCTGGGCAGCCTGTTCCAGTGCTCTGTCACCCTCACTGAGAAGAAGTTTTTTCTCAAATTTAAGTGGAACCTCTTGTGTTCCAGCTTGATCCCATTACGCCTTGTCCTATCATTGTTTGCCACCGAGAAGAGCCTGGCTCCATCCTCATAGCACTCACCCTTTATATATTTATCAACATTAATAAGGTCACCCCTCAGTCTCCTCTTCTCCAAACTAAAGAGACCCAGCTCCCTCAGCCTTTCTTCATAAAGGAGGTGATCCACTCCCTTAATCATCTTCGTTGCCCTATGCTGGACCCTCTCCGGCAGTTCCCTGTCCTTCTTGAACTGAGGGGCCCAGAACTGGACACAATATTCCAGATGGGGTCTCACCAGGGTGGAGTAGAGGGGAAGAAGGACCTCTCTTGATCTACTAACCACCCCCCTTGTAATACACCCCAGGATGCCATTGGCCTTCCTGGCCACAAGGGCACAGTGCTGGCTCATGGTCATCCTGTTGTCCACCAGGACCCCCAGGTCCCTTTCCCCTACACTGCTCTCTAATATGTAATTTCCCAACCTATACTGGAACCTGGGGTTGTTCCTGCCCAGATGCAGGACTCTACACTTTCCCTTATTAAATTTCATTAGGTTATTCCCCGCCCAACTCTCCAGCCTGTCC
Organism: Streptopelia decaocto; assembly: GCF_964273445.1. Lineage (NCBI taxonomy): Eukaryota > Metazoa > Chordata > Aves > Columbiformes > Columbidae > Streptopelia > Streptopelia decaocto. The sequence continues at coordinate 118,953,934 of NC_138655.1, read as the reverse complement.
AGGTCCCGCTGGATGGCAGCACAGCCTTCTGGCATGTCAGCCACTCCTCCCAGCTTAATGTCATCAGCAAACCTGCTGATAGTGCACTCTATTCCCTCGTCTAAATCGTTAATGAATATATTGAATAATATTGGCCCCAGCATTGACCCCTGAGGCACTCCCCTAGATACTGGCCTCCAACTAGACTCCGCACCATTGACTACCACTCTCTGGCTTCTCTCCCTAAGCCAGTTTGCAACCCACCTCACTACTCTATTGTCTAGACCACACCTCCTCAACTTAGCTGTGAGGATGCTGTGGGAGACTGTGTCAAAGGCTTTACTGAAGTCAAGGTAGACCACATCCACCGCTCTGCCATCATCCATCCACCTTGTTACATTCTCATAAAAGGCTATGAGGTTGGTCAAGCATGACCTACCCTTGGTAAAGCCAAGCTGACTGTCCCTAATAACCCTCTTATCCTTGATATGCCTTGAGATGGCACCAAGGATAAGCTGTTCCATTACTTTCCCAGGGACAGAGGTGAGGCTGACCGGTCTATAATTACCCAGGTCCTCCTTCTTGCCCTTTTTGAAGACTGGAGTGACATTATTGAACATGAAATTTATTTTTAAATATATATGTATTTGTTTTAGCGAGAGGACACTGAATTCTTGCTTAGAAAGACGATGACTCACTACCTGACTGGTGGGTTCTCTGGAGATATGGAAGTGATGCTTTTTTTCAAAGGGCACTGTCAGCTTTCTTGTGCTGAAGAGGCATCAATTCCCATTTGAATCACTCTGGATCTTCAGACCGAAATCTCTTTCAATTCTTGCCTGAAGTTAGAGGGGTGTTAATTAACCTGAATAATTTCAAAAGCCTAAATGGTTTAATAGATTTCAGCAATTCTGAAATCTGCACCTTCTAGGCTGCTCATTTTCAGGGGTGTAAATATCAACGTAGATTATGTAGCCAGACTTGAAAATGTTACTGTAAGTCATTTCACATGAAAAATACCTGAGTACTTAACAGAGTTTATTTCCCATGTTGTCATGGAAGACACAAAATGCTCCGAAGGCTTTAAATTTCTTTAAACTAACCCACTGCATGGTAAGAACCTTTGTCAGCTCTGTGCTGCTTGCTGAAATGCAAACAGCTGGGTATCCAACACTGATTTCAGCTCAGTGAAGTTTAGGTGATAGCTCAGTTGTTTTTTTCTGTTGTTTGTTTGTTTCTGGTTTTTGCCTTATTCCTCACCTGTGCTGTGGCCTGTCTGGGCCTGGTTCCCAACGGTGGCCCTTTGAGAAGCACATGGCTCACATGGCATTGCAAAGCTGTGGTTCTGCTCCAAAACCTTGGGAAAACAGAGGATGAGCAACAGTCTCTACCTTACTTTCACATCCTTTTTATTTTTCCCCTCCAGTTTGAATGGGAACCTGATAAGCCAAGAAGAGGCCAAAGCTTTTGAAAACGACAAACGCATCGTTTGCTTCTAATGAGGACTTTCCCATTTTGTCAAGTGTCATGTTACAAAGGTCACTCCTACGCTTGGACTGCAGAGTTTATAAAGGTGCAATTCTGCAGTGCTCATGGCAGGAGAGAGAAACGTGATTAGCTGCCTTTTTATGAACATGCCGTACTCCCTTAGCGCCACCCCTTCCCCTGCCTGTTTTTCGTCATCCTTTTGGTGAGTGGGAAGTTGCCTGGGTAAATAATTAATGCTTGTTTGGGGCTTTGAAGATGAAATGCAAAGTGTTAACAGACCAAATCTGCTGGCAGGTGTATGCATTTTGATAACTGAGTTTAGATTTATTCTGTACACTGATGTAAATAATCTCTAACTTATTTATATACATAAATATATACACACACACATATATATGCAAGAAAGGGCGCAAGACGCACAAACTCCACAAGCTCGCAGTATTATCTGCTCATAAATTAAAATGAACACGCATAGCTTTATTTGGAGCAGAATCCATCTCTAATCGTTGCATGCTACCAGTGTTTTCAACATTAATACCTTTCTTCTGTCTAGAAATTAAGCCCTTATTTCTCTGCTGTCTCCAGGCAGTGGTGTAGATGCTGGGGCTTTTTTGTTGTTGTGTTTTTTTGAGAAATGGATACATCAGGCTCGGATTACTTTCAATAATCTTTTTTTCTGTGTTGAAGCCAATACATTTTCTTTCGTACAACCAGAAGTCCTTACTGCCATCACAGTAAAAGCATAAAACTGGCAGTAAAACACTTCTGCTGAAAATTTCCCGAGGGCTGGAGAGAAACTGCTACCTCCTGTTTCCACGGTGTTTGTTCTGGGGAGGGGGCCTGGAGATAAATGTGAAATATTAATTAGCAGGCTGTTCAGTGCCTTGGCTCTTGGCCGAGACGCCGTGCCGGTGGCAATACAGCAGTAGTGAGTTGCCCAGCTTCAGTGCGGAGAAAGGATGATTGAAAATCAATTGTGACAAGTAGAAATCCCTTCTCCCAGCAACATGTAGGCACAGAGAAGGACTGAGATTTGCTTGGAAAGCTTTTATTCTGCACTTGAATTAGTGGAAGGAGCAAGGCAAAGGGCAGGTAGCAATGATAAAAACCAGCAAGAAAACATTATCTTCCTCCCCCCCCCCCCCACCCCAAATTAGCATTTAAGGAGTGTAACTTCAGATGTACTTAAAGAAAAGTTTGCAAAGGAATTGTGTATTTATATTTTTGTGTGTGTGTAAATTAGACATGCTGTATAAAGGTAAACTCAAATTCTACCCCACAGTGTGTACAAGGAACCTAAAATGGAAAAGCACGATCCCTTTTCCTTCTTCTGTGTTACCACCCCTGCAAAACTTGGAGATATGATTCTCCAGTCGCTGCCTGACCCACAAAACCTTGGTAGGCTGGAAGAAAAGTCTCCAGTTAAAATGCCAAACCAATGAGCCCTCACCTTCCCATCTCCCAAATCTGCCTCATAAAGCAAAATATGAAAGAAGGTTTGCTTTGTAGGTTGGAGTTTCTCCATTTCTGGGTGATAGCTGATGTTTCACAAGCCCCAATTCTGTCTGTTCCCTTCAGCTCCCCAACACATTTTCAAAGTCACAGCTTTTCACAAAACCCATAGTTTGTTTCTTTTTTTTTTTTTTTTAAAAAAAAAAAGAATAAGAACTTAGTGCTCATTATTTTTGAGTGGCTTTGCCTCCCTGTCCATGATATTAGCACTGATTTTTCACAGGGAGACAGATGAGGCTTTTGGCCTGTACCAGGGGAAAGTCAGCTAACGTGAATTGATCTCTGCACCTGAGCCATTTGTTTACAGAGGCAAAAGGGAACACAGTTACTGAAGAGCTGGAGTTCAACAGTGAAAACATCTGCCAAAGCCAGTCATTTAAAGGCTTCTCAGTGACTTTAACAAGTCGGACAACCGTGCACTATCAAAATGTTATTCCTGTTTGGCCACCCTGCCCTCATGGCAGGGAGGAAACACTGGTGCAGAAAGGCCTTCACCAGAGGTGGCATTTGCCTGTGTTGAAAGGCAGAGTGCTCTCAGTTTGCTCTAATAATTGAATTACTTGCTAATTTACCTGGTAGAAAATATAATTTAAAACTCCAGCCCCTGTCCTCATTTCACCAGTAGGCTAGAGCAGTACAAAGTGTCCCTGACAGTTCTCTCCAAGCTTTCCAGTGCAGACACTTCTGCCCCTTTTGTTTTTGGTCCAGAGCAGCTTTTGGAGCGAGACAACAACCCGAACCCTGTTGCAAATCCTGTTACATGCCCGGCTGTTAACAGCCAGGTCACCGTGTTCAGGGACAGGAGCATCTACGGGGCTGCAGCCACTGAACTCAGAGTTAAGTGGTGGCAGAATGAAGCCCAGCTCCACAAAGGACAGAGTTTGGCACCGATGATGGTGCCAGTGACCGTGCCAGTCACAGCCACTCACTGCAGAGGCGATTTTGGGCTGTGAGCACTCATTTAGGCTGGACTGATGATCTGAGCGCAGCTCAGTCTGGCTTTGACAAAACCAAGGAGTTTCACAGCATCCTGCTCCCAGCTCGGCCAGGGCAGAGGGTCTGTGCCCCACAGCATGTCACAGCTTTGGGAAGCTGCTGCTGGGAAAAGGGGTTGCTGCTCTGGGAGCAGCTGGAGTTTCCTTGCTGATCAGCACAGTATTTCAGGCTGCGGTTCTTTCTTCGTAGTCTTACTGGACTATTTGTGGAGTGTGCCAGAGCATTTGCAGCTTGAAGCCAGAGCCTTGTTTACTCAAGTTCAGAGACAACTGTAACTTTTTTTAAGACTTGTTTGTAATTTGCTAAGACCTTCTCTGTACGCGGCGTTATGTTTCTTCCACTTGTCCACTGTGATAATAAACAGCTTTTTAAAGAACTCCAACAGGCTGCCTGCAAGTGCTTTGGCTCTGCTGAAGCCCTGTCAAGCAGATACTTGGCTATATCACAATGGGACCGTGACAGCCTCACTAACTGTGGCTGCAGGCAGGAGAGGGGACCTGCCACAGCTGGAGAAGGGCACTCGCAGCTGCCACTGTCCCCGAGAGAACTTTCCAGCAGCAGGTTCCAACCCAGTTAGGGGCCAGGAGGGAAACCACGATGGTTTCACACTCTGCTGCCGTGCTGTGTCCAGCACTGGCTGCAGCAACTCACTGTGTTTCCATCCGCTGCTAGGGGCAAGCTCTTGCTGGCTCAAGGTGCAACACTTTCATTTTGCTGGTGCACAATGTGTGCGATTGCTGGTGGTGCCCAATAACAGAGTGGCCCCCAGAGAATCACACACACAGAATCACATAATGGTTGGGGTTGGAAGGGACCTCTGGAGATCATCTAGTCCAACCCACCTGCTAAAGCAGGTTCACCCAGAGCAGATCACACAGGAATGTGTCCAGACAGATGTCGAATGTCTCCATAGGAGACTCCACAACCTCTCTGGCCAGTGCTCTGGCACCCTCACAGTAAAGAAGTTTCTATTCATTTTTAGAAGGAACCTCCTTTGCTTCAGTCTGCGCCCATTGCCCCTCATCCTATTGTTGGGCACTGCTGAAAGGAATCTGGCCCCATCCTCTTGACACCTACCCTTCAGATATTTATAAACATCTATGAGATCCCCTCTCAGCCTTCTCCAGGTTGAACAGACCCAGCTCTCTCAGTCTCTCCACATGAGAAAGATGCTCCAGCTGTAACACAGCACTGCCCCACGCTGTCACACACTGCCAGGTCTTCGGGAAAGGATCCTCCTCTGAGCCTGATTTAGTGCCACTAATGGGGTGTCAGACCTGCATCTCCAGTTCAAGACTCACAGCCCTTGGTCTTCCACCACAGCCAGCACAGGATCCCAATATCCCATCCATGCTGTGGGAGCAGCATCGACGCTGAAAGACTGTGAGAGACGCACCCCTGCTTCCCTGGGGCTTCACTGCCTTCCCTTACCTAAAGCAAAGGAAAAATTGCAAAATTGTATATATGGCTGCACTTGGGAGCGAAGGCATCAGAGCCAAGGCAGCAAGGGACGGGCATGCCGTGAGGAAGGAGAGGTTGCTGCAAGGGCCACTCAGTTTTCAACTAATGGAACAAATAATCTTAGCAGCAAAAAGCTGCAGCTGTGCACAAAGCACCTGACTGTTGCTTGAGGAGGTAAAAACAAAACAGCAGGATCGTGCTAGATGGAAACAGAGGCAGGGTTGGGAGCTGCCTGCTGCACCGGGGGACCCTGAATGTACTCACAGGAGATGGTTTCTGTTCCCTTGCTGGGGGCTCTCCGTTGCCTTGTGGGATGATCGAGGCTTCTAAAAACATGATGTAGCAACAGCAGCGACTCCTTCCTCTCTTCCCCAGGTGGGGACAAATGGCAGGAGGCTGCAGGAAGGGCCATGGGCGCTGGGGAGGCCCCTCTTTTGTCCTGAAGAACTCATATTCAAATCCTCCATGACTCTCAGCAGGGCCGAGGTTAACTGTCCCCTCCCAGAGGTGAATGAGAGGCAAGGGCATGAGCTGCCATGTTTTGAAATAACTTGCCTCAGGTACGCAGCTGGACTTGAAAGGAGCACCGGTGCTTCAGAGAGATGAGCAGGTTCAGCTTCAGAGGCATCATAGCAGGTGAGGAAATAAAAACTGGTCTTGTTGTCAGGCAGGAGCAAAAACTACAGCCATTGCTTTATATTGGGAAAGCGGGGGGTGTCCTGCACCCTCACACATCTGCTCTGATGGGAATCCCTGGGTGACCGCACCAGAAAGCAGGAGATTCCCGGCAGGGCTGATGCCACCTCACCCACCCAGCTCAGTGCCTTTGGGCGTCAAGCGAGGCGTTAAGGTGGTGATACCTGAACCCTTGTAGTGCCGGGGTCTGCAGCTGCTGCTGGCACCCAGGCTGCTGAACTGGGGACTTCCCAAGAGCTGTGGGAGGCTGGGACCTTCTGGAGGCATGTAGAAATGGAAGATGCAGAAATGGGTGCCAAGTACAGGGGAGAAGAAGTAGGTGTTTCCCTGGCTCTGGCTGTCCTGCTGGTAACCGCCACCACGTTTTCTCCACCCAGCAGAGCTGCTAAGGCACGGCCTGGAGTCCAAATCCCAGCCCTCGCCCTGACCTTGTCCCAGCCCAAGCCTCACACGTGCAACAGCACAGCTCAGGGTCATTCACATGGGAGCGGCTCTGTCACCTCACTGGACGCAGTTTTCCTGCTTTGTTGGCTCCTCTTATTCCCTCACCCCAGAGCCACCGGCTTTCACGGCCCCAGCTGTGCTTGGGGGGCGGCAGCCCCACGCACCAAAGAGGAATGAACAGACCCTTTCCCCAAGCTTAGCACCCTTGCCCAGGGGCAGTTCAGTGCAGCGCAGGTGAGCCTGGATTTGAGAACCTTTGCTGAGAAAGGTGCCGCGCTTCCCTTGCCCTGGCCCCCAAAACGGGCAGCTGGCCCATGGGGTGGCTGCTGGTGGCTCAGCTGATGGGCCACTTGCAACTCTACAGTGAGCTGTGCCCAAGAGCAAACCAGCCCAGGCAGAAGTGCCTGCTCTGCTCCCATGGGGGAGAGAGATGGAGCTCCAGCTCTAGCCAACCCTTTGCAAACAACTAAATTATTCCCAACTACTTGCTTCTGTGGATTCATCCTATACAGCAAGTTAATTAGCTGCTAAAACCTTGCGAGCCGGGAGGCTTAGACCTCACAGGCTGGAGTAAATGAAGCTGTCAAGTTTTCATGATTCCATTACCTGCCAGGCTCCTTAATCCTGAGTTTAGCAGATGTTAATCCTGGCCCAGGTGACTTGTGAAGAGGAAAGCTGCCCCCTTTAGGAGTCACTCGGGCAGGGAGTCCACTGAGGCAGGGAGTGAGTGAGGAGACCCCACAGGTCGTTCTCCTTGGTGACAAAACCTGTCCAGGCTCAGACAGAGGCTTTAGGTTTCCCTTCTGTTTGAAGCCAGCTTAAAGAAGTAACTGGGAATGGAAGGAGGTGGAGGGAAGTAAGTCTTTGTTACAATTTAAACCCGTGTTCAAACAAAGAAATCTGTAACTAGAGTGAAAACAAAAAGCAGGGCAGAAGGTCAGCAAAACATGACTCAAAACATAAAGAGCCCAATCCAGAAAGGCACCAAGCACCTGCAGTCTCCACTGAGCTGTCTGAGGACCCATCCCTGTGCTTTTAATATCTGCCTCCTCTACGCTCTTGCCTTTACGAGGAGTGAGTCATCTTGCGTCAACTGGGGATGGGCTTTACACAATTATTTATTTATGTCAAACCCTCCTCCCTGCCCCCACGCATCCCTGATCTCATCCCCCTCAGAAAACAGATGCTTTATTGAATGAGGACTGGAAAATGCCATCTCACTTGACTTTTGCTGAGGCTCCTTGTCCAGTGGCCGGCTGGCAAAGAGACAGTGGGCACGAGCTGCACAGCACCTCACAAGCAGTGTCCTCTATGGGCTTGTTTGGCTTTGTGGATGCAGACACCCCTCTCCCTGCACCTCCTCAGCTAAACAAATACACGGAGTGATGCTCACAGAGACCAGCAGGCTCCAGCCTGAGCCCCAGACATTGAGCACTGACATTGCTCGGGTCTTGTAGCCTCAGGAGGAGCACGGGACCTTCCAGCACAGGGCACTCAAAAGCCAGGGGAGGAAATGTCCCCATTTAGCTCCAGCTGCTGCAGGGGACTCTCCCCCCTCTCCATTTGCTGCAGGTGTTGCGGCCCTTCCCACTAAAAGCAACGCTGCCTCCAGATGCAGGCACTGGCTGTAACAAGCAACAGTGAGCGGTAGTGGGGACAGACACACACACAGACACACGTGCAGCATCACCATCTCACGCTGGCAGCCCCTGGGAGCAGCCTGGCACCAGCCACCCGTTTACCCCCAGGGCAAGTAACTTGGGGCAGAGGCAGCATGTCCCAGCCGTAGGAAGGAGCGCAGGACATGATACCAACAGATGCCACTAATTTAAATTCCACGCATGAAATCCTGTACCTACTGAACTGGAATAATTTCCAGCAGATTTTCCTGATGTGAAGCCAAATGTGGCTCTAACTAGTTATCAATTGCTTCCATAATATGGCTCGAGACTGAGGAGAAAAACACAGGAATTACTGGCAATGAAGGAATTCAGGCTTCCCAGAAGGTGACTGGGGAGGGTGTGAGGGGGGAAGTTACACGAGCAAGAGACGTGAACACGTTCCTTAGTAATTACATCCAACTGTCTCTTGATGCAGACTTGAATAATTCATGCATTAAAACTACCATCTCCCACAGAGAGAATTGTGAGGGTTGTGACTATCACCATGCTTTAACAAGGGGTTCCGCTACCCCTACCCACACCAGAAGGATTCTCCCCAAAATGGAGCAAGCGAGGATGGACACCCAGCCTCAGAGGAACCTGTGCAATAAATACTTGCATCACATTCCACCAGCAGCTATTACCAGCCTGCTGACATCCAACCCATCTGGGAGCAGCACCCCGTTGGGTTGAGATGCAACGTGCCAACATCAGAAAAGCTGTTTCTTGCCCGGAGAGTGAACTCCTCTCATTTTCCCCACTGGTGCTCTACATAACTTTGGTGAAATGCACTTTGATTTTGCTCCACCCCCAACTAGTGTGGAGGAAGGGGTGTAAAATCGCCCTCTTCCCCCGGCAGACTTAGACCATACACCATCAAAAACCTGCGTGTCCTCAGTAGCACGTGGCTCATCTGTGTATCCCTCCTCATCTCACTTTTAGCACCAGGGCTGCAGGAAAGGTGTGGAGTAAATAACGTGGTCGTGTCTTTGTCCCCGCGGTTCCCTGCAGCAGTGGAGATGACATGAGCTCCGGTAGCTGCAGCTGCTGCCCCCGAAGGAGGTTCCCAGTGCTTTGCCCTTGCCAGAGAGCTCAGCTGGAGAATGATTTAACACCCTCCGTGGCTCTGGGCAGAAACTCCCTCCTCCAGCAACGTGGCTCTGCGGCAGCTTGTTGTAGCAGCCTCGTCCCAGCTGTTTAGTGACAGACAAGAGAGCTTTGGTGACCGCTGGGGACAACGAGACCCACGCACTGCCCAGCCACGGGTGCACTGGCAAGGAGTCAGTCTTAAAGAGGACAGTATGAAGCATTTTAGGAGGAAGCACAAGTGCTGTTTGGGGAGAGGATTCTGAAGGAACAAGCAGTGTACTCAGCTTAGCTTGATACTTTGATGGAGCTTCCCACTTCCTGGGTGATAAGAAAGGGCTGTTTGGCCCTTCTTGTTTTGGTCTTTGTTTTTTTCCTACTCGTTTTAAACCACCTGCATAAGTTTCCCACCCTCCAGACCTGGCAGTCCTCATTTCTGCTCACCTTGAAGGCTACTGTGTCTGCTGAGGATCACCAGAGGACACACCAAGCGGAGACACCTGCAGCCACCAGCCACCCTGGCAGAACAGCAGCTCCATCAGCTCTGCTTCACCAGCCCAGCCCAGCCAGCTGGATGAGAGCTGGTCACGCCGTCGCTTGGCAGGACACAGGCAGAGTGCAAAAAGGGGCTCCGAGAGGGGCCAGGGGCTGCCCGAAGGGTCTGCACTCCTGCCTGTAGAACTGCACACAGGCGAGATAACAAGTTGCTTTTTTAGCTGTGACTGTACACCACGTGTTGCTTTTCCTTCCTCTGCTTCGGTTTGGTGTGCAGCACAGACATGCAGAGGCGATAGTGAGGCCTCTTTCACTAATATTAAAAAAAAAAAATCACCTGGAAAGTGTGAAGAAAAGTGTGCTTCAAAAGATTTATTACATATATTTGTACATATTTTACATGAATGGAATGTTAAACATACAACCTAAAAATCAATAAAAAAATATTTTCATTCATGACTATGTACTGGCAAACCACTGAAAAGAGTACCTTAGGACAACTTAAGTCAACTTGCAATCATACCGCTCAATTAAAAAAAAAATACAAACATGTTTTACATTAGACGTTGCAAATTACATTCTGATTTCTGCTCTGGGTAATGAAGGAAGACGTCTTGTCCATTACCACTGCGCGTACGGGTGGCATTTCAGAAGCTAGCACGGAGTTCCCTCTAACTCCTTGTGGGCAGGGTTAGCTCTGTGGGCAGAGGCATCCAACAAAAAGGGGGAATATCCACTCTGCTCCCTACCAGCGGGTACCTGCCAAAGGGCAGGAAGAGCCAGAATGAGATTTGCAATCAAGTGATGAGGTTAATTCCGGATCACCACTCATTCAGCACCGATGCTGCAGCTTTTAAAATCCAGTAGTTTATTAAAACATCCCCTCTACAGCTAAGCCACCTCCCTTCTTCCTTGAAAGTTATAGTGCTTTGGCAATATCAGCTAGGAGAGAGAATTCTTGACTGTACGATAACAAATACTTCAGCTTCATCTTAATATATACAGGAAGAGCACAGAATCACCCTTTGATGTCTCCGGTTAGCATTTCACACCTTGAGAGCTTGTGACCAGGCATGTAGAGAAGTGTTTACTATTAAATGTAACAAATTAGCAATGAAAGGGATAGACTTGAGGGAAAACAGGAGGAACAGGCTTCGGCAACGGATTAGATTCTTGCAACGCTGGGTTACTTAGACTTGAAACTCTGCCAGAATCAAGCAAATCCTACTTATCGTTGCAAAATCTTTGCCAAAGCACACCCAAGGGCAAAAGTCTCTCAAACAAACATACAGAGATTAAAAGCTGCCAGAAGGATCAGCTAGCGGGCTCGCTGCCCTCCGCTTCTTGTGCACCAGCACCTTCTTAGATCCAAGACAGAGCCAAATCCAGCCTTTTATAGGTGCTGGCTATTCCTGCCGTTGTTTACCTGAGCAAATCTACAGCAACTAATAATGCCCCACAGTCAGGTCATTTTATGGTTTATCCCATCATCAGCTCTAATGTACTTAAATGAGAAATGACTTTACAGAACACGATGCAGCAGCGTGGGAAGCCAGCCGAGCTGCCCAGTCAAACAAATGCAACTTGAGACAACTTGAGAGTAAGGATTATTTTTTTTTCTTTTTTTTTTCCCCTTAACAGGCTAAAACACCTTCAACCTGACTTCAGAAGCAGGTTAATTTATATGGAGAAACATCACAGAAGTTTTACATTTAGAAGACAAAATCTGGACACGGTTCTGTAACTAATTTCTCATATTAAGAGTATTTGGAACAACAAGAAGTGGTACAAGCTGATGACACTGCTGCAGGAAAAAGCGTTTTTGGCTGGGTTGAAGCGAAACCCCTAACAAGCCCCCCTCTTCCAGCTACAACCTCTGACGTTACTTTTGCCGATGACAATGGAAAGCCTGTCCAAATGTTAAAAAATTAAGGGGATGTGGCCTAATGAGATAATCCTCCTCTGGCAAAGGTGAGCGGGAAGATTCATAGTAGCACTTCTTCGTTCCCAAGTATCAGGTCGTCTCTCAGCAGGAGACTCCCAACTGTACAGCAAAATCAGGTACAAAACAGCAATAGCGGATTTGCACACAAATATTCTCTTTCAATATGGGAAAGCAGCTAAGATTCACAGAAACTCGGAGAGATCATGGCCTACTTCAAAAGCAATGTGTGCTTTGTTGCTGTTTACGTACAGATAGCGGTGACATTCAAGTGCCATGTTCCCTGCTTTTGGTGGGACACAGGAGAAACGCAGCAAGTTTCTGAAGCCCTCACATGGAAAAGGCGACATACTAAAAGCATCCATAAGCACATCTTACGTATTAGACATTATCCAACCAGAAACACCGAAGACCCACATTTCTGAATAAAAATTATCTTTCCCACATGTGCTGAGATTTTAGTCTTCTGGGAGTCAGTTTTACCAGCTCTCCAGCCTTTCAGCAAAGACTTAACTAAGAAGTCAGTGCTCCTAGCATTAAGAAGTAGGATAAATGTATAAATCTCAAGATTAAGTCAAAAAACCTCCTTTGCATCATAAAGAGGGAGGAGTAGGGGAGAAAAAAAGGTCACAAGTATACACCCATATCTTTGTACATTACCTACATGTTCCATTTCAAAATACTGCGGTACACTTACCCTTGAATATGAAAGTAAAATTAATTACTAATAAGACGGTCTGTTTTCTGCTTTATTCTTCCCCAAACTAAAATACCACAAATCTGCAGCATGCTCTGTATTTTTGCTTTTATGTCTCACTGAACTCATTGCTGAATGTACACACTGAATGAAAATTAGCTACCTCCTTCAAAAGGCAAGTGTTACTTTATGTATGCTGCTTTATAAGAGACAGGGCAATGGGTGCCCTGTGCTGACAGGAGCATGTTTCTCTTGGTATTGGATGCAGTAGGGTTATATACAATCCAACTCATAGCCACCTCCACTACGAACTTCGAAACTCAAGTTACTACTCAAAATACGCAGATACGTTACAAGTTCAGAAAATCCCACATTTCAAGACAGCGTTGAGTCTACTCTTCCCCTCTGGCAAGCAGCATGTTTATGGCAGACCTGAGTATGGGAATTATTTCACACTCTTACATACTTAGGGAAGATATAGGCCAGATGACAGAAAATACTCTGAAACAGCACAGAATTGGCAATCTCAAGATATTTACAGACAAAGAAGCATATCACACTGCAATTTAAGTTATTGCTCCTTGTGGACGAGTGTGGTGTTCCTTGATCAAGACACAGGACTTGTTTGGTGTTTATTTTCCCCTTCTGAAGCACAATGACTCAGGACCTCTGTGAGAACATTCTTAAAACAAAGGTGTTGCCTATGACTAGAACTACATCTACAGCATGGTCGTCGCCAGCTGACCAACATAGCTGGCGACAGAAAGCTGACACAGGTGAGTCTCCACAGGTGTTTGCAAACCCAAGCATCACTTTCATGCTTCCACGGTCATTCTAGGCTTGGCCTATATTACAGGTTTTGATACCAGAAAACCTCCTGTAGCCTTTCAGAAGAGATTTATGGACACCAAGAATGCCAAACTAGGATCTAAGGCTGACCTCATATCATTTCTTCAAATAATCCAGGGTATTGCTGCTCTACTGTGCTCATGGAAGCAGCAACACACTCTTGCCTGCAAAACCACGCACCAGTGTGATCACGAGTGGGTTGCTTTTCAGACACTGGGCCTAAGTGCAGGACAGCAGGGATAACTGCTGGGTCTTCAAACCAGCTACTTGCATCTGAATACAGAAAATTAACGTTTTTCAAAAAAAAACCAAAAAAAACAAAACAAAAAAACCCCAAAAAGTAACCAAACTAGAAATATGAACTACCAAAACTGAGCTTAAGTTGTAAAGAGATTTATGTTTATAATATTTACCTACTTAATTCCCAAGCCAAAGGCTATCTATGACCTCGGAGCACAGGACACCAAAACACTTACCTACTCCCTTTACATTATTACAGGGGAGTTTCTGTAGGCATGAAGCCAACAGTAAACTTTAAATCAATGCAAATGTAAAAGGCTTTACTTTCAGAAGACAGCAGGAATTTAAAACCTTGGGAACGTGGGCCTGCAGGCAACACCACTGTTGGGGTATTACAGGTGCTGTAATTCCTCATCCCCTCCCTCCCTCCCCCCCAGGATAATACAAGGCAACACAAATATTCTCGACTAAAAAGGAATCTGTATAGGGAACGACTGTACATTTGATGTGACTAAAGAATTGGAAGTGTGACAAAATGATTCTGCTCCCACTGAAAAAGAGAATACAACAGAGCCCCATACTTACAGGTTCAGCTGAAACCGGTGATGCAAGCCCAAAAATGTGGAAACTGCACGAGCGATCATGACAATTACCTACTTTGGACTCTTTCAGATTTGCAGCATAACAAAGGCATTTTACAGAGCAACATTCAGGAGAAAAAGAATTGCAAGAATTGTTCTGCAAGCAAGAGAGAAGAGCTTAGTAACATGCACCACACTTGTTCTCCAGATAGCAGCAGTTGCTCCTGTTCTATGCCCTTTTTGATATGAATCACAGTAGCAACAGAGAGAATTATGTACTTAAAAAAAGCAGAATTACGGATATACAAGAAAAAAATGTTCAAAGTGTTGTGCAATTTATTTTAACTATTGAAACTCACTAAAAATGCTGTTGGTAATAAATATTTATAAACTCTTCCCTGTACTGTGAAATGCAGAAACTACTATGATTAATTCTTGATGCAAAAAGTATGCTTCTCAGCCCTGATATCTGTTCCAGTTTGGCTTCCCCCCCCACCTCCCTGTCTTTGTTTTTTTAAACTGTGATATTTTATGGGAACTAACAGTTCTCCACAGTTTTACTTGGTGTACCCAACCAGACACATCCCTTGTTCGTGGAGCCCTGGTTATATCAATACAATACAGCAAAATAATAATAAATTAAACAAATGCAGGTGCATTTAAAAAAATTTTTAAAATCCCACCAACCAAAACCAACAAGCACCAAAAACCACCGTCAAATGCCGGTCTCCACATGAAGAGACCAAGGATTTAGATGCAAAGTATTACAGATCCTGCCACCAAAAAAAATAATCCAAACAAGGAAACAAAAACTTACACATGTTTTAAAAATTCAACACAAATCCTACCTCGATGTTATCTCAACCCATGCCTATAAAAACCTCTTGCTGTGCCCACATTTGCAGCTATTCGTTTACACCTCAGGAGGCAGCCTGGAGATGAGAATAGTACAACAAAATAATTACCTGAAACATTTTTAAAAAAATACCCGTTAAACAAATTACCTTAACTGGCAGCACTTAAAATTGGTAATTCTTCTTTTTTTTTTCCTATTTAAAAAAAAGTTGCATAGCTGTAAGATTTTGCTTTGCTGCATTTTTGTTGTTGTTGTTCTTACTCACGAGCAGTAAAAGAGAAGTTTTAGTTACTTAAATAGCGACACAATGTGCAGATTTCAACAATCCCTATAGCTTCATCAATATAAATTAGTTACCTGTCCTGGTTTTACTCTTTGGACTGCATTGTGACAAAGATTTAGTTACAAAATTTTGAAATACAGTATTCCTATGCAGAGGAGTTTATGTTTTCTGTTCTTGAAAAAAGTGAAGAACGTAAAACAGGGTGTGAATTCAGTAAATTAAGGTCACACTGTTAGATTATATTTAGTTTGCCATTTACTCTTCTTCAGCCAACAAGAAGGTGAAAACGTTCCCCACTCCGAACCAGGGTCATCCTCCTGCAAGGGTCTCAGATAGCACGTATCGAACGTCTCCGCTTTCGCTCAAAGCAGCAGGAAACCTGTCCAATAACCTGCTTCTTCACAGAACCACAAGTTAGGCTGAAATTAGGAACTTTGGCCTTCGTTACAAAATAGTGTCAGTAATGTCTGTGGGGAGTCGATTGTTACAGAATGTGCAGCATTTTCAAGATCCCTGTGTGTTCTTTGCGTGAGTGTTTGGTATACCGAGCGCTGCTGGCAAGTAACCGGTGTCTGTAACGCTTTTTCCGTGTCACTGTCCATCTTTGCCTTTTTCAGCCACAAAGAACAGTAAGTCTCAAGCCAGGCACGCTGTGTTCAGCACGGGAACCTCAAATCTCCAATGTTTTCTGATCAGTGGAAGCAGCTGTTGAAAAAGCAGAAGACAAAGTACCATCATTTCAGCTGTTTCAGTGTATAGCACTCAGACAACATGAGTACAACCACTGTGTTTTCCTTCCCCTTTTCCCTAAGCCCCCAGTTATCACTAACTCTGCTGTGAAATAAAACAAATCCAATTTAACAAGAGGTTAGAACACCCATGAGCATGTGCAGAGACAAATGACCTCATAGACAGCATGGAGGCTTCTTCCACAATTCAGTTGTTGGGGGCACAACAGGAAAAGCGTTTGTTTATGAATTTTGGCTAACACTGCCCTGAGGTTGAAACAATTACCCCTGTAGCAGGGAACCTGCCTTCAGGTTCTCTCTGCTACCCCTGCAACAACCACTGCACCACAATACGACCTGCAGCACAGACTCATGAAGCAAGATGAAACAAATGAACAAACAAATGCCAAAGTCTTCAGATTAAAAAAAAAAAAATTCCATCAGAACAACAAAACTAAACCCTCAGCTACCAGCCAGAATTTCAGCTATCTCCATTTCTCTAAGAACCACGCTGATTGTTGGTATGTTTTGCAGCGCTTAGGGGGCAGTAGTTTAATGCAAGATAAAGTTTTCAAACTAGTCCATTAAAAGAATAAACCCAGCCTTTAAACCTTTGACACTGATTGCAGATCTGCAATCATTAACACAAAACATAAGCTGGAAAAATGTGAACCTCCGTGAGATGGGATGGACAGAAATAGGATAACATATTTATTTATTTATTTTAAACGTTCTGGAATGCATTAACATAAAAGTGGTTTTGAAAATATCTAGTTTCAACTTCTTCGTATAATTCCAAAAGCTTTCCGTCAGAAATAAATGGCAGCACTCATGGAACAATCCAAAATTACACAATTGTATCTTTTAATTCTGCTTCATTTCCATGGAAAAAATACTCTTTAAAAGTTAATGCTAAGGCTTTATTGGCACTGACTTGCCACTTTCCAGTATTAAAATTGGAATACATCATTTCAGACCATGCCATATAAGGATGCAGAAACCTTTTACATATTGCAATATACGTCAATACTTACTGATTAATATTGCAGTTCTGAGACACAGTAGCAAATTCACAAACTAAAAAAATAGCATAAAAAGTTATTTTAGATAATCAAGATATTTATGGTTGAAGTGTACGCATCTAAAAATTAATATTACCTAAAAACATGAATCTTGTCTTAATCTGATGGATGCTCAGGGCAAGATCTATTTACTTCAAACCATTCATCTATGCAGCTGTGAGATGCAAGACAAAAACGAAAACAATTGACATGAATATCTCTGTAACATTTAGCTGTAAGATATAAATATAAACTGGTTTCTCATAATTTCAATGACTAGCAAGGTGTTGCATTATACAAATAAGTATATGTATAGCACATACATCATTGGAAAATTTAATAACCCCAAACCACAGTAATATTTGGATATTAAACACTGTTGAAAAACTGAATTTCCTAAGTGTTAAAATTCTCTAAGGATGCACTTTACAAGTTACTATTCAGCTATTATACACAGGTTACTTCGCTACTAACACTATCAACTTGCTTTTATCATTCATTGACATTTTACTTCCTGCAGTTACAGTTATTTGTGAAAACAAATATCAAACAGGTTTAGAAAGTGTTTCCATTCCTCCCCCCAAAAATCTATTAGTATCTGACAAAACTTAGGTACATAGAACCTAAGCTCCACAGCCATGATGTGCATTCCTTCCCCATACAGGTGATTTTGCCTTATTTTTCCTGTGGGCTTTTCATGTAACCATGAGAAGGCCATAGGAGGGAAAACTGACTTCAAATACATTGGTGGAGATGCAGAAAGATGTCATTTTAAAAACATCCTTAGGGTTGCTGCTCTTGTTTCTTTGTTGTTTGTTTTTTTAAATGTAAAAAGCAACTTAGTTTTAGCGTTCCTTTAAGTAGCCCTTAGACGAGTTACCCACTACATGCAACCACCTGGAATTTTATATGCATCCTGAGGAATACTTGCCCTTTATGGTATATGCAGAGGCAAGGCAGCCGTGCTATAGTATCTCCTTGCTGCAGCTCTTCCAGGCATATTGCACACTCCCCAGCATCTTTACTCAGCACGTCCTCTGAAAAAGAGCATGAAATGAAGGGGTTAAAAAGCAGACTGCTACAAGCAGAATGTTCTTTATTCAGAACATCAAGGATAGCTACAGAAGATACTTCTTCTCTTACAGAAAGCCCTGCCAAGGTGAGTGAAGATTGCTGATGGGAGACCTCTTAGCACCTCACATTAAAATATGATTATGATTCAGTTTCTTGCCTGAACAACGCAGTTGCAGCTCAAAATGAAGTCCTGTAGGGAGACATCCATATGAAGAGGGGTAGCCATAACCAAAAGCCAGTATCTCTTTGGAGTTCATCGACTTCCAGCAGATCCATACCCCACCACACAGGCTGTTTTGATCTGACCTGGGAAACCCAGTCTCTGAGCCACGCAGGCACAGCAGACACACTGTGCTGCCAACCCCAAGAGCCAAGCACTGGAGAAGTCGGGTTCTTCATGCAGATGGTACATAACGCCTCCAGGGTTTTGAGGATTCATGCTGGGTGGGTTTTTCCTACCTGTACCTTCTCCCCCATGCTCAATTTTCACTACAGATGTTAAGTTCAAGCCTAAACATCACATTTTTCCAGACATGACACTGCAGGTAATTAACTAGGAAAAAGATCTTTTTAACTTCTAAACACTCAGCCTATCGTTTGCTTTTTCTACACTACTACTCATCTCCTACACATCTGGCTTTCTTTTACCAGCATTGTCAGTACTCATATTTCACACCTTCAACTGCCTCTTACCACCACATCAGCATGTTCTACTGCATCCCATCCACCTTTTCCTCTATGTAAAATATGCAACTGGAGTTTTCCATCAGGGAAAGATCAGTGCTGCACAGTTCCAATGACCCTAAATTCCTGGAGATACTGATTTTTTTGCAGCATTACCAATTCCCAAAACAAAGGAGAAAAAAGTAAGTTGCTAGGAATGCACAGGAGTTGGCTTTCACACACAAGTTTCTGGGAAAATTTATTATTTTTAATAAAAACATTCTTTCTTGGCACTTTTTTTCACCAGAACATGTGATGCGGAATTCAGTCTTAGCATAAAGCAAAACAGGAGATCACGTAAGGCCCCGTCCCAGTTAGAGGCGACCTCACGCAGTGCACAGAACATTCACAAGGGACCATGCAGCAACCACACTGGCAACCTCTGACAGATCAGAAAGGTGCATGCTTGGCAAAATAAAGCCCATGTGTTCAAATTTCCACAGTTTAATGGGAAAAATCTTCCCCTTCTTAACCAAAGGAAGTCTAAAGGGACTGCTTATGGAGAATACAGTTCCCAGGTATGACTGAGAAACCACCAGCTTTGCACTATTCTCTCCAGTGGCTCCAATATTCATTACTATGGTATTCTAAACACAGGAAAAATGACAAGCAGACAACTAGAAAGCTATCATGGCAGCAAAACGTAAAATGAAATTAGGTCTACCTGTTTCCCTTAGACTGGCAGCAAGCTGTCTTACAGGTGCTTGTGCTTCTAACACAGTGCTTATTTCAGTCTCTGCTATATTCATCGGTTATGTTAAAAATGCTGTATAATGCCACATGTGTGGCATCTTCATGAGGATATGTGAAGAATATCTAACATGAGGTAAACTGTTATAAAGAAAAATATTCAAAACAAAATAATAAACAATATATATCCACCACAATGAAGAAGATTAAAAATGTATTTTACATGGTAACATTTTTGGTAGGCATCGTATTAAGAAACTGCTTCTTTTGTTCTATTAATATCACAAGCTGTAAGCTTCTGAGAACATTAGAGATACCTAAGAGACAAAGCAACTTAAAACAACACAAGAGATCATAAGAACTCTTGTCTGTCATCACAAAACCCTGACACTAAGAACTTGCCCAGAAGAGGGTGCTAAGGATAAATACTTCCGTGAGGTTGTTTTGGTTTTGTTTTATAAAAAGATACTTTAATATCTGACACCAGGAGGCAAAGATTCTCCAGACAGTATTGTCTCGCTACAGAGATGCTAATCTTTGCCTGCAGCTCTCAGACTCTACCTTGCTAGACTGCTCTTTGCATAAGTACTTTGCCGAAAGTCCTGTGAACAGATCCACTCTCTTCCCACAGTTAGGTTGCAGGAAGAAGTGCCATTAATAATTCAAGCACGTATCATATACACAGAGCATATTTAATAAAAGTCATTTTTTTCCACGGAGTCACTTTATCAGATCAGCCGCTGGTACCCAACACAAAAGATACCTCCAGTGAATTAAACCCCAGCCTCCCTCCCTCAGTACTCTTAAAAGAGAAGCATTTAGTCAATGTTTGATAACAAAAATTAAAAAGCTGTCCAATAAAATGTAATTTATAAAAGAAAGCATCCCTGTGAACTGCTATCCCATCATTCTCTGTTGTACATGCCTGGCTTATCGTGCACACCCCAGACTGAACAACACTTGGGTCTGAACTCCCACTGAGCAATTTAACAAGGTTCTGCACCTTTTGGCTAACATAAGGGCAAGATGCCAATTTAAACATTTGTATCTCCCACCAGCCCTGGCATTATGTTTTCTTCCCTCCAGTACTCCTGTTCTCTCCCCAGCTGCCATTAGCCTCCCACTTGCCAATACCAGCCCAACTGCACAATAGAATCATAAAATAGCTTGGGTTGGAAGGGACCTTCAAAGGTCATCTAGTCCAGCTCCCCTTGCCATGAGCAGGGACATCTTCAACTAGATCAGGTTGCTCAGAGCCCCATCCAGTCTGGCCTTGAATGTCTCCAGGGATGGGGCATCTACCACCTCTCTGGGCAACCTGGGCCAGTGTTTCACCACCTTCAGTGTAAAAAAATTTCTTCCTCATGTCTAGCCTGAATCTCCCCTCCTTTAGTTTAAAACCATCACCCCTTGTGCTGTCGCAACAGGTCCTGCTAAAAAGTCTGTCCCCGTCTTTCTTACAGGCCCCTTTTAAGTACTGAAAGGCCACAATAAGGTCTCCCCAGAGCCTTCTCTTCTCCAGGCTGAACAACCTCAACTCTCTCAGCCTGTCCTCACAGCAGAGCTGTCCAGCCCTCTGCTAATTTTTGTGGCCTCCTCTGGCCCCTCTCCAACAGGTCCATGTCTTTCCTGTACTGAGGGCTCCAGAGCTCGACACAGGACTCCAGGTGGGGTCTCACCAGAGCAGAGCAGAGGAGCGGAATCACCTCCCTGGACCTGCTGGCCACCCTCCTTTTGATGCAGCCCAAGATACTTGCAGCCCCTTCTGGGCTGTGAGAGCACATTGCTGGCTTGTGTGCAATCCTTCATCCACCAGCACCCCTAGGTCCTTCTTGGCAGAGCTGCTCTCAACCCCTTCATCCCCCAGCCTGTATTGATAAGCCCCCTGGCACACATTGCCACCCTTCCTGCTTCACCCCAGGCTTTCCCACTGGGATAAGCCGCCGGGCACACACTGGGCTTTGCCCAGTCTGGCCACTCCTGCAGAGGAGATTTTGTTAACAGGCTTCAGTGGTCTTCCTCTGAAATAATGAGGAGTTGACATTCCCTACTTCTTGTGTTAACCTGACAAATCCTACCAGGTTCTCACACAACAGAAAAGTGTAAATACTGAAGGAATTAGTACAAAATACTCAACTGCTCTAAATGCCCACATGCAGCTTGGCACTGCATGTTAACAGACTCAGAACCCATGTAATTATGCTCACGATCAATTACACATATAGAATGACAACAGCAAAACCAAATCCTTCATGGAGCTATGATATTTTGGGTCTGACTCCCTTCTGACCATTTTAGATGATTTGGATCATCAATCCCAGATAAAGAAAAAGAAGTAAAAAAACCTGTTAGACCTGGATTCAGTTCTGCACTTGTTTCATACAGCACCTTCCTGTACCAACACTGGCTTATACCACATGGAAGTCAGTTTAAGGGCCATTTAACACTGACTTTTAAACATATCGGCCATGGAAAAATGTGTAAATCGTTTTACACAGAAATGCTGCAGTCTGAACAATTTTTTGGTTTAATATTTTTGTACAGTGGAGTGATTCAGCAGATACATATTATTCTCTCTCCTTTTTCTCTTTTCTCTTAAAAAAAAAAAAAGAGAGAACAGTTTGAGATTTCATCAATGTTATGATTAAAACATTTATATGTGTGTATTACTTAAATGGAAGTGGGAAGAGGAAGTAAGCAGAGGCCACATTTTTCCATTTCGCCCACGCGTGGGTACATACACAAACACTCACCGCACCCCCACATCCATCTGCCTTGCACCAAATGGGAGGTAAACACTCCTCCACCTTCCCAGCTGTTTGAACAAGTACTCACTAGCCAAAGACTGGTGTCAAAGATGAAATCTGGCAAAAGAGCGTAGTCTTTCCCTACTTTGTCTGCTCAAGTACTCCTCGCCTCTATCCCTGGTTCATAATATTACTGTTCTAACTTCTGGTTGTCGGTAATTTTTCCTCCTAAAATTCTGCTCTTTACTGCAAAAGAAGTTCTATTCCACTCCTGCATTTATAGCAAAATAGGAAGGCGCTGAATTACAAGACAATCATCCTGGCAATTTTGCATGTAGTTTACCAAGTAAAAACTTTTTCTAGAACTTTTGAAAAATATATCCAACAACTATCAAAGCCATCAGCTCAGCCATGGCTAAAATCATAGGCAATGCCTGTGATGAAATAGTCTGTCTTTAAGCTGAGGACTGCAACAGCTCATGCAGTACATACCTTATGGATTAAGTCATTCAAATCTGTGCTACTGCTTTTTGTTTTTAAAACACAGATAGATACAGCCCTAGGCTCAGGAAACCCCAAGTCACAAATCACAGAGACAACGATAGTATTTGGGGAGATATCACCTTATAGCTGCAGTATTTTATTTCTCTCTGGGCATTCACTGGAAACAGAACACCAAGTTAGAAAGACCTTTGACCTAATCCAGTATGACAGTTTTTCAAAATATCTGTATTTTTTTCTAAAACTCAAAAGCTTAAATGTCTGTGGAAGCTGCCACTGCAGCTAGCTTAACTGGGAAGGGCACCACAAAAGTGCACCCTTTCAAGAATACGACTGAAACTCAATCGAATCATACCTTCTGAGCAGTCTTATCAGCATTAAAACTGGTACAACAAGAGCCATGAGAGGTTAAAGATATTGATGGCACTTAATTAAATGGTGTATATATTGCCATATATCTCTTACACATTCATTAATTTTTGCCGCTGATTACTAAAAACTCTCTCAGTTAAATACTAGAGACTGTCTTTGCTTGTTTTTAAATGGAGAAATCAAGCTCTAGACATCTGTCCAGGGAAGTGGTGGAGTCACCATCCCTGGAGGTGTTTTAAAGGTGCATACATGAGTTTCTCAGGGACATAGTTTAGTGTCAGAGTTAGGTTATGGTTGGACTTGATAATCCTCAGGGTCTCTTCCAACCATAATGATTCTATGAAACATTTCCTGTGGCTCTAATACAAGCAACCTCCTCTATATCAGATGCAAAAGGAAACAATTTTTTAACATCTAATGTTTTCACTTGAATCACAGCTAAGTGGTTTTCAGCGTTCTCAACACCAAAAAGCCGAACATGTGAAAATTCAGAATTCAACTCTGCTAACTTCAATCCAAATTCCCTTTTATACCGCTAAAAAAATACCCTAATACCCATATGCTAATCAAACAAGAACATGTTGCAACTTTGTGTGTGCTTCTGCCACACACGATAACCCTGAACACCAGCTCACGACTTGCACGGTAATACCTAGAATTTAACCAATCTGAAAACACCTTCACCACCACAATATACAAAAACATAACCTCTCTAAACCAAATGAAGCAGCTACAACAAATGTGACACTTCCTCAAATACTGACAAAGCGTTTGGTGAATTTTGGAATCTTTGGTTGGCATCTCACTCTTCACCCTTTGCAACGCATCAATCCCTTATGATTTCCTATTCAAAGTCCAAGTGTTATCCTTGTTCTCCCCTTCCCTTTCACTTTGCATAGTGTTGGTCCAAGACTGAGATATCTATACAAAAACAGATACCCATTGTGAAACACGACCTGCACAAACATTGCCTACAGACTGGTGCTCTCTCCTCTTAAAACACAAATGGGAGGGAGCACACAAAACAAAATTGCGCAAGAAAAATATGTGCAGAATAAGGCCTAAGTGGCAATATTTGCATCACAATACTGCACTGAGCTAGAGGGAGGTCGCTGCAGATGTTTCACTGTTCCTCAGCTAACACAACTTTTGAAGAACTGGATTTAGATTTTTGTGGGACATTCTCAGCTTTCAGAAGCAAATTCTGAGAAATAGCTAGATGCTTCCTGTTCAGACAGATAACGATCAGGTGTATGGTAGAGAAAAAAATACTTTCTGTTGAGTAAAGATAAAAACTGAAATAGCAGCGATAGAAATAAATTTTAGGGAGCAGGATGAGTATAAAAGCCTGTATAGTCTCAGCTACCTGAATACAATTCTGATTAGGTAAATTAAATAATATAGGGAGGAGAGGGATTTGTGCAGTGAGGGAAACAGTTCTTTTGTAAAGGGGTTTTCATCAGCGGTCACAATGGAAATCTATTTGCACCTTTGCGATAGATGGTGTCAATACAAGCTACGCTTCTGCAAAAAAAAAAAAAATTTAAATCCTAAGTTTAAATAATAACACAGTTTTCACACAATGCCCCATTAAGACACCTTCCTCACAGACAAAGTCAAGTTTGCACCCCAGCACTCCCAGTGAAGAGCTAGGCTTTGAAAAAAGGTCAAGTAGTCTGAGAAATAAAGCTCCTCACTTCCAGGCAACAACATCCACAGTCGCTCCTATGCTATCCTGCTCAGTGTAACAACTTTTTTGGTCCATATTTGTTCTTCTGGTAGAAAGCGCTGAGGCAAAATAGGTACTCATACAAGACAAATTTTATCAACCCAATTGGACATGAATGTCTTGTGCTCCTGTCTTGAGATTTATTGCCGGAGTGACTATGCGTTTCTACAGTGATTCAAGATTAGCTCTTGATATACCGACAATTATGTGATTGAGTCTGAAACTTCTGCTTAAGCTACAGTCTTTCCAGCTTCTGTTTAATCATTCTTCTTGTGGTTTGAGGTGCCCTTCACCATTAAATCATGTCAATACAGCTAAACAACTTTCTCCTGCTGCACTGACTTCTGAAGATAAGTTCCGTTCACCACATTTCTAAGTACCATGTCCCTAAACTGTCAAATTTTAGTCTAGATATAGGTCAAAGAGCTGCATCTGCTCACAAACAAACCACAAATAAACAGTCTTGTCCTCCAGAACATGATGTAAAGAGACTTTGTGCCAGCCTTACCCATCTTGTACTAAGTCCCTGTTCCAACTGAACTGATCCCTGTTTGTGTTCTGAATGACCCAAGGGGTAACTTGTTCTTGAATAGTCTTCCTTGGCATTCTGTGTTTGTCCCAAGGCTTCCCCCCCTCCCTTCAGAAACACTAGTCTTGGGAAATGAAAATACTTTTCAACGTGGTCTCATTAGGAGGCAACTAGGTGAAAATGCCTCGAATGCAGCAGTACCAAACCATTGCCCCACCGTGAAACCCCATCATGAATGATGTACCCCAGCACATACCATCTGAAAAGCTGCTTACTGCAGTGCATGGAACAAGGAAGCTGCCTTTAGGCTATTTTCTTGGGTTTTAATCAATATTACATGACCTCTTGAGTTATCGTGTATTAATCTTGAATGTCAGGAGCAAAATAAAAAGGAGCACGTAAAGGGGCAAACCCACAAGAAAGAAAACAGCAGTAAAACAAGACTCCTTAGGAAACAGCGTAAGGAACTATCACTTGGGGAATACCCTCCTCCTTGGCTCCATCAGGTAAGAACAATTTACACTTCTCAAGGCTCAGTTTACCATCAAAGAGGATCTTACACCACAAATATGCTACAAAAGAAGGAGTGGCTGAATAAATGGCCAGGGGCAACCAGCATGCATTGCTGACAGAGTCTGCTCCAGTTAGAGAGGATTGTTTCTTACAGGGAGCCGGAGACAACTGGGATGAAGGAAAATTACAGAAGAAGGCAAGAAAAAATACCAGAGCAGAATCCATGCATGCAGATTTTCTATAATTTTCATTCTTTGCTAAACAATGCTTCTTATCTTTGAGGAATAAAACAAAGCATAATATTTAAGGGCTACTTATATGTACCTCTCAGCCTGTGCCATCACTAAGAAACTGCTATGATAGATGAAAAATGGATTTAGGCCTGTTAAGAACTTGGGACTGCAACCGAGAGATCCAGTGCAAAGGTGGCTGAACCATTTGGTTTTCCCCTGAGCAATGGGAAGAAACTAAGGCTTGTCACCAAGGGGGGGACACTCAAGAAAGACGAGAGACACCTGAAATCTAGCCTGCTTAGAGCAGATTACTACTTTACCAAAGGTAAAAACAAACAAACGAACAAAACCACCACCAAACACACACACACACAACCCACCCACACAAAACAAATCCAAAACCCTGCCCCCTCCCACAAAAATCAAAGAAATAAACCCCAAACAAACCAACAAAACAAAAAATACCCACCAACAAAAAAAACCACAACCCCCACATACGAAAACCCCACCACAACCAACCAGGCATAAAACCCCAGGAGTATTTACCTACAGAAGCTTCTTCTAGCAGTTAATCACTTGGGAACCTGAGTTAATGATTTAATGAGGAAAAGATACCACTGCGGTCAGGAGTAGGGTGATTCCTTTCATATACTGTGCAGAGACAGTCCTCTTCTAATAGCTCTGTGGTCAGAAGGAAAACTTAACTGTGATGCTTCAAGCCTGTCAAAATGAGCAACTTTTCCAAATCAAGAGCAGATGCTGTCACCAACAGTGTTCACAAAGACTGGGAAAGTGAAGCAGAGTGTGGATGTGGCAGAGTCGGTGCAACAGAAGATGGTTGTCTCTGATCAATCGAAGGGAAAGATCTAAATTGGAAAAGATCTTGCAAATGCAGGATGTTGATGCGACTGTACAAAAGGATCCCCACTGAGGTTAGAAAACCTCTCTTGCTTCATCATCTTTTTGAAGTGACTAAGCCTATTTTATCCCCAACACAAGAGGAGACTAAAAAGACTGCAGAACACAGTTTTTCCAAATGGCAAGGCTTCAAGCATTCGCCATCACTGAAACTATGGTCAGAAGTCATAGAAATCGCTTTGTAACGATTTTCAGTTAAGAAGTTTCACTCTTGTAATGGTCTGCGATGAGTTGAGAGTGTGATAGGGCCATGCTTGCCTAATGAAATGTATAAGAACTCTCAACAAACACCAGGTAGATGCAGTGGGAGCATTAGAAACCCTTGTGGAAGGAAAGGGTAGGGCAATAGCATCCCTGAAGAACAGAGAGGGAATGAAAAAGCTCAGATGCAGTTAGCTATCCTATTACTCTGGGGAACACGGGTTACTTTAATGGTGACTTGTTTTGAAGTTGGATGTAGGGTTTGATTCAGTGTTTTGTTCACATTGTCCCTTTTGAAGTTCCTATTCCAGGCTTCCTACAGGTGCTCTGAGCACAATGATTTTTGCCAGGTCTTTCTTCCCGTCTTTTAACACTGGCCAAATAAGTGACTCATTTCTTTGCAAGCTTGCAGAAGAGTTTGGTTTGATCTGATGCAAAATGAATGCACATGGAGCACTAAGGATGATGGCATGAAAGATGAAACTATAAGCCTAAGCTTGAAACAGGAGGAGGGGAGAAAAACAGGTGTGTTTGACTAAGACGCTATTCTTAGGGAAGATACGATGCATTACTGAGCAACACACAATGAAAACGCTGGTGCCAAAACTCAGTGTGCATAAAGTCTGGCTTATTAACCCCAGTGCCAGGTGCTAGGCCTACAGGGAGCTTTTCCTAGCAGGTTTGAGATCAGAATTAACTTGGAAAAGACTGACTGTCTGCTGTCAACGTGCATACACAAGACAGGGATATAAATCACTGCATAATTTTTACTTGTCTTTTCTGTTCATAGCAGACAGACTGCTTTTTTTACAAGCTATTCCTATTTTAAATGCAATTATCCTTGCAATATAGATGGAAGGAGAAACTTTTCTGAATGCAAAAAGTTCTGATAACATTAAGTACTGAGTCAGAGGATTCAAAGTTACCCAGTTCTTCTGCTCTACACTAACCCATAATCCAATAGTATCATTTATTCCAGCAAGCACAGAGATACAGTATTTCTGATGCTAACAGGCACCTACAGGTTTTTACTATCCCAGAAAGATACTGAGCATGTGGTTCTTTAATTTGAAGAAGGGGAAAAAAAAATCTCCCTTTATACTTCAAAGCAAATAGCATCAATTTCTGGATCCAAGCAATTAAGTCAAAGAGAAGACACCCACATAATTTCAATAGTATTCAGCAGTCATGATCATTCACAAATAATAATACAAAAAGATTAACATGGGAGATGTGTTTTAAAAAAAACAAAAGTCCCCAAAGACAATTCTCCGGTATTTGTTCAAAGTTTTATGCACATAATCTGGCAGTGTATTTCTACAATCACATTAAAGTTTGGGGTTTTTTTCTCCTCATTTTTTAAAATTTACAGGCTAGCAGAACTATTGGACACCATTATGACAACAAGGCATTGCAGCTAATAAAGCTGTAGATTGAAACAGACTTCCTTGGAACTGGGAAGAAAAAAAGATTAAAGTGTCAACCAAACAGTTCCACCCCCATCTCTTCAGTCCAAACAGATAAACACGATTATGGACTAAAAATGATCAATGAATACTACATTTTTGCTTAGCTACATGAAGGATATCCAATATTTAATGTTATACATTAAGACTATCTAAGGAAATTTCACACAAGAAAGGAGGGTATGAGGAACATGGTTGAAACGAAGAAAATTTTATTTGGCTTTAAATTACAAATAGCTATTAGTGCAGGTTAAAACTGAAGTTATCTGAGGCTTTTATGAGGAAACGTTAACAAGATTTCCTAAGTTAATACAGTTCAGCACAAAATCTAGCACTAGTGAAGTTTTTCGTATTTCAGCTGTGTGTTAGAACTTCGGGTTATTACTGCAGCTGAACAAATCTGTATCCATGTGAGACAAAGAAATGCAAACTTTGGGGAGCAAGAAGGTTCCTCCATGGAGCATACAGCAGGCTAATCTAGTATTTTGTACCTATGTCAATATATAATCAATGTAATTCCTGTCAAAAGGCAATTTACAGCTGTTCTAGAGTCACTGGATTTTGATACAAATACTAAAAACTGGTAACATTCTCTCCTGTGTAAGCAGTGATAATAATCCCCAGTTTAGGAGCGAGATTCTCTAGCACATCAATAGTGTTTTCACCCAGTTTGTTTCTGAAGAATTAGACTTGTTCTACCACTGAAACCCACTGCAAAAGCTGGACTGGACTTCTTTTGTCATTGGAGGCTTGAGTCTGCCAACTGAGACGCACAAGGCTATTTAAGTAATCAAAGTGTAGCAGGTTTTAAAGCAATATTATAATCTGAAGAATAAATTCCATATGACATTTCAGGCAATACTTTCAATTGATCTGCCCTTGGGGCAGTTTGTGAGCAAGGAGTGCCTCCCATTCTTTTATATTTCTTTAGAAAAAAACCAACAATCTTGATCTATGAGCAATCTGTTCTAGTTCCTGCAAAACAGTAAGGGATTTAGGGAAGGAAATACCATGAAATTCCTACATAGATCACTCAGTCTCAGCAAGATGTAGTTTGGTATTTATTTTTAAAAACCTAAAGACTTCAAGTAGTTTAATTTCAAAATCCAGCCAATGAAACCTGTTCTCTAAGATTCTTTCGAGGTCCCTTCCAATCCCTAACATTCTGTGATTCTGTGATTAAGAAAAACTGTGTATTTTCAAGCGTTTTGCTTCCACAGAGCAACTACAAAAAATAAGTCAGTTTGCTGCTAATGAACGAGTAAAATCTTAAGGTTTTCTGGCGATCAGCTTTAAAGACTGCAGAATTACCATATGAAACTAGGAACACGACTTCCCCTGAAGCTAGGTTCCCAGCAGTCACAAGACTGCAGCAGTTGCAGACGCGATTTATGACATCCTCCCAATGACCTCGCAAAGCTAAGACTGATTAAGTGTAAGACAGGGAAGGTAGCTCCTGTCTGCCCGCGTCACATGGTGCAGAGTCACGGCACAGCGAGCGCTTGCTGCCGAGCCAACAGAACCGTCCCTGAGCTTTTCCACCGCATGCAGCACTGCGCTGACATTATATAAGGGAAACACAATGACATACAGCGTGATATAGCGGTTCCCCTTCTAATCCGATCTGAATCGCTCCTCCTGTCACCCGCAGCTGTTCTTTGCATCACTGGTTTGCAGGTGTATCTGTAATTTTCTAGGACAAGATTTGTCATTTGACTTAAGCAGCACTGTCAGTACCAACACAAGACAATGGTAGTATCTGAGGTTAGGAGTGGCTTATAAGGAAAATAAACAACTTGAGCTATTCAGCACATGAATGATCCTATTTTCTCTATTTCTTTCAGAAACAAGCAGGCTTGTTCTATAGTTGTCAAAAGCTTTACTGTATTTCTCCAGTGCTGCACATAAAATATTCCCATGGCACATGTGTGCATTTATATAAAGGTGATTCCAATGTACTGAGAAAAAAATTGTTGTCACACTCCCAAGAACTGAATTAAGTATGAGGTGACATTGCAGCTATTTTGGCCAGGAGTGATTTGCAATGGCTCTGTCACAGGAAGTTCAGTCTAGCTGACTTAGGCCTGACTCGAAGGAAAATACCTACAGAATCACCCACCAAAGATCCTTCTCCCCAGAGGTTCATTAAAATAATAAGTTGCATTCACAACAAATCAGAGAAAAAGTTTAAGATATGAATGGATGTAATCTCTGCTGTGTGTCCTCCTCAATAGGATCCAAGCTTGTTAACTTCATTACAGCAAGAAAATTCAGCATAATCTATTGAGGACCCCCAACCTGAACCATGAAAGTGAGCTGTCATAGCTTCTTTACAAATCTATGCCTCCCTGTCTCTTACATGAAAAGCAAAATAATAAGCAATATTGATACCTCAACCACCACCACCACTAAACCTCCGAGACTACATCTTACTAAGATAAATGGGGCAGTCTGCAGTTCTGGGAACTGCTGTTCAGACAACTGAAGCACTTCCCTCTCTGTTACACTATGTTCCCATTCCAGGGGGTTTCTTCACAGCGACACCATTAGAAATACACAACTTACTTTTTGACTCCATAGCAAAGGGTTGACTGTTTGTGGGTGTGAAGGAAAGATAAGACACTGCAGCCTCTAAAAGTGCTGCAACTCCACGCTATCACAGACTGACCCAATTCATCCGCTGACTTGAGGCTGAATTGGGGTCACCGAAGCAGGTCCTACCGCCTTTAGGAGGTAGGTGCACGTTGAACTTCATTGTGGTTTTATTTAGTGACATTTGTCAGTGCTACTTTTTAAAATTAACCATCTCCCTCCCAACAAACCTGAACTCTAACAGGCTGCTTTTGCAGTGGTGCTCTTCTGTGAGGTACCAAAAACTGCTGAAGGAGAGATTTGGGATGGTTGGAAGGAAATAAGGCTTTTCTGAACAAAAGGGAGGAAGGGCCAGAGTTTGCCACTGTTCCTCTTGGCCATCTGGTTTGGACAAGTAGCTATCCATGGCCTACATGGTTGTGCTCCTCCTTGTTCAAATGTTGCCAACAATTCCCAAAGGGAGGAAGTACAAACTAATCAATATATTTTAATCACGTTCTTCAAACGCAGTTTTGCTCCTTAAAATTGTAACAATTATTTGCAGGACGAGCTGTGAAAAGCCTGAGCTGACATTATACCAATTCACAGAACAACAGGTGTGCAAATGTCCAAGATTAAAATTTTATTGACTATAGTAATGTTCTACTGTCGTCATATTAAGCAAAATCTCAAAGTTTAACAGATGTGCAACAGTTCTAATTATTTTCAAGAACCACTGAAGAAAACAGTTTTAAAACATCAAGGAAACTGACTGAACCTCCTACATACTCTGCAGGATGTTCATGAGTACACAAGATCAGGATGAGTAAATGTCACTATTTTAACTGCAAGCACAGGATAAGTGTCTGTTTACGCGTCCTGTTAAACTACCTTATAAAGTATGCTCTTCTCCCTCAGCACTCCTGAGGACAGAGCACAGAACCATCTAGGGCATAGCAAGAAGCTAGAAACTTTCAGGCAAGAATCTTGTTAAACTCCAAGAATGGAAGAATTGAGAAATTATATGGAGAAGTTTATACTTCAGGTAAAGTGGAACAAAAGAACTGATTTAACTTAGTATTATTTTGTACTGCTTTGCTTAAAGTCTAGTCCTATTAAAGGATGAGGACAAGGAGGAAGGCTTAAGCTTTTCCAGGCAGACTGGCAAGATGCCCTTTTGCAAGGTCTTTAGGGTGTGATCTCAGGAACCCTGGCAGAGAAGTGAACTTGAAGTCAGTAGTTCTTTTCATTTGAGACTGAAGTTTTGAGTGTATCAGCCAAAACAGTTGACAGCATCAGTCCTGCTGAGTAAAATACTCTCCCTTCTTCTGTGCACTGAAGTGACCAAGGAAATCAAGTCGCTGCACTGGGCAGAACTACCAGAATAATGTATTTTGGTGGTCCTAACGTTAGATTAAGGTGTGTTATTTTTCTTCCCTTCTACTGAGCAATATAAACCAAGTAAGTTCTAGCACAAGTAGCTTGCCCCAAAGACGTGAAACAGCCACCAATCAACAAAACTTAGAACTTGTGTTATTAAAAATGAGGTCAGTTCCATTCACAAAGAACATTTCAAAAATATTTTTGTTAGCCCTTGAGGTGACTCATGCCAATTTTCAAGTCTCTACTTTTGATCAATATGCATATGTTATGGCTGTCATTTAGCAGCTGACAACTCCTCTGGCAGGATTATTGCTCATACAGCAATTCCAGCTCAGGATTCTGACACTCACTCACATGCAGGCCTCAGCATGTGGCTGTACCAGCATTTCTCATCCCTCACAAAACAAAACTTAACCCAATACCTCAAACTGATTTAGAATAAACAGTGTATTTAAATCCTAACGACAAAACCTTGTTTTGCCTCCTTGCTAATCTAAATCAGTTGCACTGCTGTGGCCCAAGTCACTTTGAATTGGGTTAGATGGCACAGGAATATTTAGCTAGCTGTGCATGGTGTTAGATGTGAATAGCGCAGATGACAAAGTGTGTTGCCAGACAGGAAGAGAACACTGAGTTTCACTCAGGTTTTCCTTCCACTACACCTACCTTCATTTTCAATATTCTGTCTGTAACAGTCTTGCCACATACTAATGCTCTGTTTGAAACACAGCTGGATAAACTTCAAATATAAAATCATATATGTAATCCATGCTGTGATGTTTGATCCCCAGCTCTTTTTTGGCACAACAGAGCTTAAAAAAAAAAAAAAAAAAAAAAAAATCACTCATTGTAATTTAAAAAGAAGAACGGTAAAGTTGTTACCTTGAGTAAGGGAAAAAACCTCCAGCAGCTCACTCACTGGATGTCTCAACATTCTCCCTCTCTGAAATTACACTAGAAAAAGCTTTTCTCCTTAAAATGATCGTCAGACAATATGTCAGACAATAATCAGGCTGATTGCCGTATCTGAATTAAACGCAGAGCAGTCCGAGTGAAAGCAGCACTGATGTCATAGCTGTACCACCCTGAGCAAGCGGCTTTGAGGGGACCCGCTTAGAAAGTTTCCAGCAGAACAGCGTTCCAGCACAAAGTGCTGACTTGATGAAACCCAAAATATTCCACAGGAATGTGCTAATTCAATCAAAACTTTTGAAAGAGGACAGGCCAGCTGGCTGAGCCAGCCAACCAGTCTGGTGAGCTGACTGGCTCTCCCCAGCTCTGCGGGGTCACTGGCTTCCCCAGCTGGCCAGCTGCCAGGCCCTGCTCTCAGAGCAGCCCTTTAATAATAATAATAATAATAATAAAGCCTTACAAAGTGTTCTGGGAAACAAACAAAGGAATTTTAAAATGAAAAAACTAATTACTTCAGAACCAACTGCAAGGTTTCTTCAAGAGGAATTGGTTGCACCAGCACCTGAAACTTGTGCTCCTAAAGTCACAAGTCTCTCCTGCGTCTTCTCAGTTTTTATAAAACATCTTCCAGTGGAAAAAAGTATCAATACTGTAACAACACAAAACGAATAATAATTATATTAAAAACCTAATCATTAGCAAGGAATTAAAGGCAAGTTTCTTCCAAAGCACTGAGTAAATTCAAGTAAATGCCCCTGTCTGACTAAAACACAGGGCTACCCTGTAAGCTGGCCAGAGCAGTCCTTAAGTGGGCTCCCTGTGTAACTCACCATGGCAAACTGGGACGAGACGGCACAAGGGGCCTCATTAAACACTTTGGAGAAGCTCAAAGGAATAGGTATGGCTATATAGTATTTTAGCAGTGGTTTTCAAAAAAAAAAAAAAAATCTGTCAACTAGCAAGCAACCCACTTTATTCATAAAACCGGCTTTTGCCTGTGGCTAACTGGTGCATGGGACCTACTCAGGCTTTTCTGCAACTCAGCGAGTAATAGTATGAAGAGAGTCTTTAATCGCTAAAAAAAGCAAGGCTATGTAAGACCGTATACACCAACCACCACAATGTTTTTGCGCAATTCCATTCATTTAACCAGCTTTTGTATCAAAATGCCTAGACATCAGTTCATGTGTGAGCACCACAAGTAGTGTAAGAGATGAGGAAAAAAGTTCCACAGAATAAAGAAAGAGCTCTTTTTACATGCCAAATTGAGTCAGCAATGAGATCTCTGTTGCAGGCAAGTCACATGATTTTGAAAGAATAAGGCTAATAAAATGTACTGATTTATTTATATGAAAATCAGCACAACCTCCAGCATAGAACTGGGACAAATTTGTGACCACTCTCTTTTAGAAAACACATGTAAATCAGACAGCTGCCAGAGTTTGCAGTTCACTGACCCTTCCTACTGCCAAATGCAATGCACAAAGGTAGCTCAGAAAGCAATTAGAGATTGGCTGGGAGGACTCATTAATCTTTTTGAACTTCAAATCACAACTAGACAGTCTTATAACATTTTTGTGGGGAAGACTGCATGCCTCAGATTCACATTTAAAAAGAAAGATTTGTCTTTTCAGAAT
This sequence comes from Streptopelia decaocto, assembly GCF_964273445.1. Lineage (NCBI taxonomy): Eukaryota > Metazoa > Chordata > Aves > Columbiformes > Columbidae > Streptopelia > Streptopelia decaocto. The sequence goes on along the minus strand of NC_138655.1, from coordinate 118,918,680 downwards.
GACAAAATACATACAATCTGCTCCCTGTTGTTTCTTAGAAAGAACAACTAATACTTTTACAGTATAATGAAGAAACACATCTAGAACAGAACAAGACATAAGCATAGTTCAATCCAACTGCTCAGTTTTTAAACATCTCACCATCTGCAAAGTCTAAGGCTCCTTTCAACTACTTCCAACACAGAATTTAGAGACAAAAGAAGGTGAGGGGAAAAAGAGGAAAAAAAAAGAAAAAGAAAATATATTTTCCTGCTAGTGGCAATAGGGCTAGGAACCTCCAGCAAGCAAATGAAGCCTACCTGACTCTATGCGAGTATGTACGGCATAAGGCCAAGATAACAATGAGAAAGTAAAGCATAAAGACATGCCTTCCATTTTGGAAGAAGGTATCAAAAGTTGATAGCAGCATCTTTTCTTCTCTCAAGCAAAACTTGAAATGCCTTTCTTATGGCTTATGACAAAAAGGCAGATCCATCACTGATCTCCTCATTATGGCAAACAGCAAAACATACAAGAAAAAAAGTGCATGCATGTAGACATTCATATGCAATTCTGGGCCTGTTATCATGGCAGGATTAAGTTAACAATCTGCTAGTTAATTCTATTTCACTAGCCTCATTAACAGGATTACAATCATGCCACAAAGTAATAACTGAGCACTGTGCAACTCTGGAGCCATACCTCACTTCTTTTGTGCTGCAGTAATTTAAGTAACCAGCTATAAACTGTAATTTAAGATTTAGTCCATGACTCTGGGAGCTAACCAACTGGAGTTACAAGGATCAATGCACACTTCTACTAAGTGTTTATGAAAATGAGACCATACCCTAAGTAAGCATCTCTCAAATCAGTCTATGTAATTTAGTAGTTTTCTCCTTTCAAGCCTATATAACCATTTCCTAGAATGAGTTTCTGAGGCTTTCTATACAATCCTAAATTGAGACATGACACATTGCTGGTAATAACCCATATTGCATTGTCCACAACTGCTTTTGTTGTGTTGCTGGTTATCCAAAGAGTGTCTTCAGGTGCCACTCACGGTTTTTACTTCTGCTCATTTATATGGAAGTTTGGTGACTTAAGAAACTGTGCAAAGGCAACAAGATGGCCCAAAGGAGCTCCAACCAGCAGTGTGCCATCTTAGAGAAACAGTGCAGGAAAAAAAGAGGCTGCATATGGCACAGTTGTGATACAAATGAACATCATAAATGACACTAAGAGAGTATATTATGTAATTCCTATATTTTTGAAAAAAGGTTAGTCAGCTGAGTGAGCTCATACATACATGTAGGAAGCTGCAGGGGCAAAGGATTTCCATCAGTCAATGCATAATTTGTGTGCATCCCATCAGCTGGATTATTGCCAGAGCTTGCTCTCTGCCAGCCTGCCTCCTCCTGCTCCACCCTAACTGATCCCAAGTGCATTATCCCTCCCTGACTGGGGTGACTAGACTGCTTCTCCCTCGTGTTTAACATCCCTCAGTACACAAATTTCAATCAACTTGTTTTGGAAAATGTTCGGTCCAAACTTTAAAAAAGTGAAACAAAGAGAAACAAAGGTGCCTCTGTTAGATGAAGTCAACCTTCCAAAATGTATGTGTGGTAATACCAGGAGAAAAAAAAATACTTTTCCTGAGTGCTATGCTTTGAAATATATTTCATAACTCAAAGCATATGATTTCAAATTGATTTTTCAATTAAGAGTCAGCATTACTGCTATCCAGACAAAGAATAAGGTGGGCCCAACCACCCCTCAAGACTTGTTCCAATAAGAAAAAAATCCAGTGTAGGATACTGTAACAGCAAGGTGCCAGGAGGGTCAAAGAGCCTATAACACTGAAGGTTATTTATGCAATAAGTAACTTATGTTGGAAGGGACCTCTGGAGGTCTTCTGGTCCAGTCCCCTCACTCAAAGCAGGACCAAGTTAGACTAAGTTGTTCAGGGCCTTGTTCAGTCAATTGCAGATCATCTCCAAGGATGGAGGTTGCACAATCTCTTCAGGTACCTGTTGCTGTGTTTGACCATCCTCATTATGAGCATTTCCACTTTACATTGAATCAGATTTTTCCCTGATGTAGCTCGTGACTACTGACTCTCAACTTTTTGCTGTGCAGCTCCAAAAACAATCCAACTTCCCGCTCCTCCACAATTTCTTTCTCATCACCTTCTGTTCTCACATATTCCACATCGGATGACTGGTGAGCTATAAGGTCATTCAGAAGACACTGTAAGATTTCCTGATGGCAGGGCAGCTCTGGCAAAGTAGGCACTAATATTTCAGTAAGATTTTCTAATTCCTAGTTTTCTAAAACCTTTTTGTGTGCTTGCTGTAGAACTGAGCGTCAGCCTAAGCCACGGTGATAGAAAGGTTTGATCCCAACAGAGGCAAAAGTCCTGTTTACCTTGCATCAAAGATTGCCTAGGAGAGCTCAGTAGTAGGGAAAAAATTGGCAAGTTTCACTAAAATAACAAAAACATACATATCTACCAGTCCTTATGAAGTATCACATACACAATCAGCTAAATGAGGAGAAAGTTCTTTAGCTCCTTTAAGAAGGGGTCATTTTCTTGAATAACGTGCAAATGCACAGTGCATCAAGTTACAGTCCTTAATAATGTCTCAGAAAGAGACTTGATTGACCTACCTCACTACTTGATGCCATTAGATGAGAGGACATTTAAGCTACGCATATCTCAAGCAGGCACTAAACACACACTGACAAATATGTGATCTTGTGGTTAAAAAAAATGAATAAACATACTCAAATAAGAACAATTTTATATTTGCAGAACAAGTCAACAATGTAAATTATATTGGCATGAAGTATAGAAAAGACCAAGGTCTTAGGAATTATTTTGAAAAAATAAACTACTTGCAAAAACCATACATAATTTCTGAGTCCACTGAACTAGTTACCTGAGTACCTTATTAAATAGAATTATTTTCACTTTAATGATTAAAATGAATAAATAATTATCAGCTTACTTCTTTCTTACCATTGTAGGTTATCCTTGGCTTTGTCAAACACATCACAAGATGTAAATCCATTTCATCAGAAGATACAAATTTTGAACATACAGGGCACTTGAATCCTATGGAAAATAAAAATATGTGTGAGTACACTCAACTGTGTTGCAAATATGTATATTTAAACAGAAAACCTATTCTGCACACATTAAAAGAAAGAGAAAAAATGTATGATAACTTTTCAGTTTTGACCTGACATTTCTTAAATTAATATAATTCCCTTGATAGCCAAAGATCTCAAAACGGACCATCGTTTCTGCAAATTGATCTGCTGCCAATTGCAAACATGTCAGCACCTCTGGAATACAAACTTTCCCAACAATTCTAAGAACAGTTTAAGACAGGAACAAGAAGATAATATGAATCTACTAAAACAGAAATTAGAAATTTAGAGAGAACATAGCCATTAAAATCTGAACTTGGGCAGGAGCCCTAAATTAACATCTTCATTTTCACCAGGAATAGCATTGACACTTTAACAAAGGATCTCAGTCTTACATTTCATCATGCAAGGTGCACCATCTTTTACCAGTCTGGGGTACAGGGAAAACATCAACTCAGGGGTGCCACCTCACCTACTGAATCACTAATATTTCCTGTAGCGCTGAATTCATTTGACTTCTCTCATCCTAGCCAAGCATGACCTTGTTTAGCTTGTGAGGTCACAGCCTAAGGCAATAAGGGGTAAGGAATAATTAAGACAGTCTGGATTTTGAGGCAACTGCACAATAGTCCATAGCAAAACTGCTTAATACTCTATGTCATTACCAAAGCCAGTAGTCTTCCAGTTAAAGGACAATATTGGCTAAACTAGTTTCACGGTTCATAGAAAAGTTTGAGAAACGTCTGACTGATTTTGATCTGCTGAATAATTAACACACAAGTGACAGACAAAAAGCCACAAAAATGGATCTTGATGCATAACAGCTGTTAAGAAGTTTACCTACAGGACAATGTATGGTGAAAATATCTAAATCCACACTCAGTGCAAAGAAGCAACTTCTTCTTTGATGCTGTTGAAAAGTAATGATGCAGGTTTGTATAAAAGGCCACTGCACCTTCCACCAGCATCCACATCTGGGCCTGTTCCTACATGTTTTAGTTTGTTGCTCATTACTTTTGTACTTCTAACCTTGGAAGTCCACAACAAACCGAGTCGGTCAAGGATGACAAGCGACTTGGTGCTGCACTTTCAAGTTACTGATGCCTGAGAATTTTGATCTTTGCTGTTTATTATTATCCAAATGTAGATCAAGCAAGTAACCTGAAGCACTTGACAGAAGTAATGCACTTCATTTATCAAGACTGGTTTTTATTTCTAATAGGAAGCAAGTCAAAACAGACAATGGCTAACACCCATGAGGAACTCTGAGCAGCAGCTGAACATGGACTGGAAACCACTTCCTGAGCTAAAGTACAGTTCTGATTCTTCCCATTTTAGTCATAAACAGTTCATATCTATTTCTTCTTGTGTCAATCTTCCATTTCAGCTTAAATATTGCTCTTCTCTCCTCATTTTTCAATCCTCCACCTCCACCCCACATCTTACAAACAGTAGGTACAACCACAGGTTAACAAGCATGTAACAGCCAAACATGCCTTTTGGGGAAAAAAAAAAAAAAAAAAAAAAAAAAAAGGTTGGGAAAAAACCCAAGTTGAAAAAAAAAAAAGTTGAAAGGATTAATTCAGCCACTGTGTAGCCTCCTCCTCCCAGGCTGCATCTCAACATGACCAAAATTGAAAACAGTATCTCAATCATCCAAATACCCCCAAACCACCCATAACTGTTTTGTTATGGTTTTCTTCAAAAACTGACCCCGGGTAAATATTCTCTCAAACTTTATCAGCCTAACACAGCTGATTACTTTCAAGTCTATTAAAGAGTTACTAAGATCCATGCATTATTCTCATTTATATGCTTCTGTAAGACATAATTGACAACATATTTTGATGGAAAAAGCACATAACTTCCTTAACACAGTGTGGACTGAGTCCAGCTACGCCAGAAGAAAGTGTCTGCATTACAGCAAGTTAACATTTATGTTCATGGCTAGTTATGCACTGGGACAGTCATTAACAGGTTCCCCTTTGCTTTCTGGACAGAACCCTTCTAGCTTATTCCCTAGGTTCATCAGCACTTCTAACTGGGAGTGACAGGGGGCAAGGAAAACCATCAATAGGTGTTTAGAACCATTGCTAAAGTTAACAGTGTTATTAAGAAGGTACATATCTCAGGTTAGTAATAATAATGCTTTTACTTAAATCTATGCTTAAAGACAGATAGCTGTGAAAAATCTTTCTGGTTATCCACTTATTCAGCTGAATTTGCTTATACTACCATATACACCTAAACCTAGTAAACAGTCTTCATTCTAGCAATATAAGTACATATTTTAACAATATAGTATCTTGTGGCTTCTCCAGTGTCAAGGGACATCTGAAGGTAAGAGCGAAAAAACTACAAATATCCTCCTGACACCAAAAGTTTGGGATATCCAACTGCTATAGCTGTCCTTGGCATGCAGAACAGTACACTGAAGAACCCAAGAACTAGAGGACATCACACTTAACTAAGCCTTAGCTGCCAGTGGTAAAGGTGGCTGTGTAGAAAAGATGTGCTTCCAGTGACCAGCATCCGCTGCATGCCAGAGACTAGTATAACAGCAGAAAAACAACCTTGAGTTTGCAACACTTCCTGAAACATTTTTCAAATACAAGTGAAATCCAACTTCTCATTCCTTCACAATGTTCTGCTGCAATAAGCAGCTCCTGGATTTCTCCCCAAGAGATGCAGAGTGTATGTTTTGTGTGAAGGAAATTACCATTTCCAACTCCTTTAGTAACCTCAAAGAAAAAAATATTTTTACTATAGACTTTATTTTTAACTGTATTTGAAAAATGTAACTAAGTGAACAATCAACACTGTCCACAAGCCAGATAAAGGTCCTTAAAAAAAGCTGGTATTTCCCCACCTTTCCTCAAATCAGAAGGCCATAGTTTCATGACCCAGTTTACAATTAACTACTCTGTAAGAACAAAGACTCTATTGTACCACTGCCCAGCAGGCTAACAACATTTCTAGCCTATGTTTGTTTTTACCAGTCTCAAGGAACAATTCCGATAACTTGAAGAAACTTTCACATGACTTTAACAATCAGCAGCAGGTCAAAAATAACTCACTCTCTACATGACTTGCTTTACTGAGTTTTGCAGATAAACAATGCATCCACAGACATTTGGATAACGAAGTGGAAGTAGTCATCAGATGAGGTGGCATCACATGAAGCGTCCTCTAAAAACCACAAAGCTCAACTGACTACTTTCCCACTCTCTTTACAAGGAGAGCACAAGATATAATGTATAGTTATAGGTAAAAATCCAGCATCCCTCATCCAAGGTGAGGAACTATCACCTTTGTATTAGGGACATCACTGTTTGTCAGCGTACCCCTACAAAGTTGTCCTTCCTTCTCCCAGCAGAGAGGACACCTCAAGTCAGGAGGAAAAACCACCTCCCACCCCGTTCTCTTTCTGTACAACAGGAAAGAACTGAGCAAGCACATGCCTCTAGCTGACTTTTACAACTGCATGCTTAAGAGGCAGGGAGACAAATTCTTAAAAGCTCCCATCATCTAGTTTCCCAACCCTGACTGCAATGCTGAAAGTAACATATTACTTAAACCAAAAGCAAAACCTAATCCTGGAAAAAAGTACAATTACAAGAAAAGAGAGACAGAACAGAAAGTTACAATACGGCTACTAGGTGGCACAGAAAGTTTGAAATAACTAAAGCTGTGTAAATAGCAGGACTTAAATATTCAGAAGTGAATTCTATCTCTCATTTTCTCTTGAATGTATCACTTTCTTCAGACACTGCTGTCTTTTGCAAATGAACTTCCAGTTAGTCAAGAAATCCCATCTTCTCTCACATGCATCTATCGAACTAGTAACTTTAATCTCTGGCAGGCTTGAAAACTATCCACAGGGACAGGTCAACAGGTGGCTACTAACTCTATCTGTACCAATTTCAGCCTCCTATTGATATCTTGCTGTGTTTGCCTGGCTTTGCAAACATCGGACTGTTTAACTTGCAGTTCAGTGCAAAGCGAAGCAAACAAAAACCATCCAACAAATAACAAACTCCTGGACCTCTATATTTTTTGCAAAATCACATTGGCACTCATTCTTGAATATCTACTTTGTGATGGGAATTAAACAACAGAGCTAAGAACTTCCAGACAATACAGTGCAGAGTGTCACATAACTGCACATGAAGGAAACAAGTTAAAGTGGTATTAGACTTGCACAGAAGAACGGATGATCCTTTTAGTCAATATTAAACAGCTGTAGCAAAAAATAACCACAAATAAAACCTGCACCAACTAAAAGACTGCATCAGGAAGATCAGAGTAACCCTTCAGCAGAAAATATCTCAACTGGCACGTTGCAAAAACAAAACTAAAAGTATAATGAGACCAGCTGTTCTTTTGAAATAAGTATGCAACATATTAGTATTTTAAAATTTTGAATCCATGTGTTTTCAAATAAGATGGATAAATCCATCCTGGTTTACATTTAAAGAAGTCATAAGAAAAGAGAAATCCTTGCATACACATACTTTTCTAAAATGTATTTGACAGTAAGAAGCCTGACAAGTGTTACTTAGATACTTACAGTTGTTCTTTGATACTTAGAAAAGTAAGTATAGACAATCTGGAAGCACAGCAGCCAGTAAATATGACAGTATGAGGGTGCTATGCAAGATTACTGTCACACAAATAAAGCCTGAATAATGATGCTAAACCAAAACAACACAAATAATCCCCTCCCCACAATAAACAGAAAAGACCTCACATAATCAGAGAAACATGTTAGAAAGGACCTCAAGAGGTCACCAAGTCTATCGCATACTGGGAAACTGGGTTAAACATACTTAGACAATCTAATCTGCCCTTAAAAATCAACTAGTGAAATATTTCACAGACATCCTAGACAACCTACAATGCTGATCAGCTGTTTCTAGAAGTTAGAAAAACCTTCCCTTATCTCTAATCTGGCAGCCTGCACTCACAAGAAAGGTTGATTACTTCTTATGTGTTCAGCAGACATGGAAAACAGTCAGCACCTGTCCTCAGTATTTAAAAAAACCCAAACATGTTCACACTGGAAAATGTGGGCCCTTCCTCTAGCCTGAAAAACAAACAAGTTAGTCTAATCTTTCCTCACAGGCCCTGCTGCCTAAACCTTTCATTCTTATTGCTGTCCTCTAGGCTCTCTCCAACCTTGAAATATATTGCATTGCCAAAAACTTGGCATAACTTCAGGCCAAGACTTTGCAAGTTCTAAGCAGAAATTAATAGTTACCTGTCACATGGTTCTGTTATAGTAGGTGCTGAGTATCTATATATAGATCTATTTATACATAGAGAAGTCTCCTTTAGGTGTGTGTATATAGGCACGTACATGTGCATTTTAAACAAACCCACAGATTATTGGCTCATTCCTCTCATGACCCATAACATTCCCTAAATCTTCAACAGAATTGCTACTAGCCAGATCCCATTTTTTTAGTGGTATGTTTTATTTCTCTTCACATTTAATAATTCTCATTTGTCTTTTTTTTAACCAATTATGAACAGTTTTCTGATGTGTTAAAAACAGTTATGAACTCCAATTTCACCCTCCACAGTGTTTTCAGATCTTAAAAGTTTGTCATTCTATTTCCTTTTTAAAGTGCCCACCCTCCAAAAAAAGATTATTGAAAACAGACCCAAAGCAGACTAGCTTGATACTTGATTTCAGTTGCCCTTCTAGAGCAGTTACAGGATTCTCTTTCCAACTTTTTCAGCATCCACCTACTTTTTCACCTACACCATATTCTCTAAGTTTGCTGAAGAGAATATAAAGCAGAATAGCATAAATATTTATTAAAGTCAAAGCATAATGCCTCAACTTCTTCCTTTTATATTCAGTCGTGTAGGGGACTACAAAGGGAGATTGTAAGAATAGTAGAAAAATAGATGAAAATGATTCAGATCCTCAGAGAAGTAACAACAGTCTTAGTGAAGACAAACCTCTGTTACTCCCTTCTTCTGTAAACTCATTTGTTAAACTGAAAGAAGAAGAAATAAAAGCTTCAGTTAAGACTACATAGTCTATCAGAATTATGTGGCCACAGAATTCTCTTCTCCTGAGACAGCTAAAAATGGAAAGACAAAATAAATAATTCCTTAAGCTCAAAACCATGAAGCTTTTTACATGAAAGCATATTGCTTTAACACAGCTAACATCTTACCTGGTAACTTTACCCTAACCATTAAAGAGAATATGAAAATTATTTCACACTAAATTTAAGAACAGAGAACTGAAATTTTTAAAATTGCTTCAAGTTAGAAGGTAGAAGAAAAAAATAGCATTACCAATTCCCAGGGAACCCTCCACAAGAGAATTTCTGGGTGCTGTTGCTCCCAATACAAGTGGCTACTCAGAGACAGTTTACCACTTTATGTACAGAAGTTTTTTATGAAGGGAGAAAGTGCCTTGTTGAAAAGATATATCTAGTTCTCTAGTTTCCATCCTTCCCTATGCTGTCAATGGCTGCAGACAAGAGAACACAGTGTCATCTGGAAAGGCTTCTGGAGATGAAAATAAATAAATATTCCCCTCAATTTAGGAGACAAGAGGAAATCAAATAGAAATAAGAAACACAATACGAGCATTCCAAACTCTGTCTTTTCTAGAAAACCGAACCAGGATAAGCACAAGTAATTTCTTCTCAGCCTTTACTGATATTGTGCTTATAATCCAGAGGGTTTTCTTCCCCACTTTAGTGCAATAAAACTGAAGTAAACACACCTGTGAACTCCCTGAGGGAAACAAGGGATTTTCTTTTATATTTTCCAATTTAAAGCTTCCACAGCGTTCAGTGGGAAAGGAGGGATATATAAAATGTGGAATAAAAACAAACCCAAAACTTCGTTAAGGAGCCCACAGAATAATTAGAAAAGATATGTTTGGATAAGGCTTCATCTCCTAAGCAAAAACTTACGAAAGACAGAATCTTACTACATAACTTCTTTAACCCCCTTCATCTTGGTAACTGGGAAAGTAAGATCTTCAGTAGCAATCACTGAAAAATAATGCAGTACAGAATGAAGAAGAGAAATTGAACAAGACACATTTTCTTATTAATAAATAAAGCATTTGTCAACTGCAAAACTCCAGGTGTCTAATACCAATATAAAAATAACACATGATGATAATGATTGTAACTGACAGCTGCATACTTTTACAAAATGAAGAAGAATAAATACAACCGTTAAAAGAAAAAAAAAAAAGCCCCATAGTAGAATATCTTGCAAACCAGAAGATGAAATTACAGGTGCGAAAGACCTGCGGAAAGCTTGATTTCACTTCTCAATGCAAAAATAAAACCAGCTGTTATTAAAGGAACAGCTTTTCAAGAGTGACATTTTAGACTGATGCAAGCACCCCAAGAGAGGAAGAAAGACCTTCTTAGCTCCACCTGTGTTGGTGAGTGGATGTTACTCCCACCATCCCATCATCCATAGGTATCTGTAGTCAAGGTAGATGAGACTGCTCAAGTCTCCTTCATCCAAACTCCTAGAGTCTTTGCATTTTCACACCAACAAGCACACAGGCAAGAACCGTTTTTAAAGTGACTTGTAAGCTATTAATTCACTTTTAAACTTGCTACTTTATTAACTGCATTTCAGACACGTCACTCCCTCCTGCAGAGATCCATACCACAAGTTTCTTGATGGAACAGAAGCAGCTGAAGTCAGACAAGTGTGAATATAAAGGTACACTGGGAGTTGCATTTGGTAGATTTACAGGTAAGAGCAAGCCTCAGTTTTCATGTAAAAAAGGCTCCACCCACACCCTAAATCCAGATGATTTTTTTATTTTAGCTTACTACATTTGAGAAGTATATTTTCAACTACTGACCAAAACCTCCACTTATGAACAAGACCTTCCCCAGAAGAACACCGTTAACTTCCATAGCGTCTTTCCCAAGGAAAAAGGGGGCAGGGGAGAGAACCCAAAGGAATACACTTTTTCTCTCTCTTTCATATAGGTGTGATGACTCCCTTCCAAAATCTCAATCAAGGGCAACAAAGGAAATAAACATTTGCTCTCTCTCATGTCTCTCATTGTCAGATCTCTGGCAGAGATAAGAGCAAGGTCCCCTTCTAGCCACACCTGCAGAGTAACACCAGTAGCATGGGAAGAAACCAGCCCTATCACCACCTCAGAGGCTTCTGGACACACATGGTGTTCTTGCCACTCTGGAGAAATCTTGTAGAGCTGTGTAGAGGACAACAAAGTTGCCTGGAAATGCAGCTAAGCCAGGTTGGACACATTTTGGTGCCCAATCAACTATCTTATTCAGAAAGCAAGTAGCCAGAAAGCATGGTCCATGGTTTGGGGCACAAATGTATTTTATTTACACATGGCAGGCAAGATTAACCTGTCAAACAAGCTTAGTCCTTCCATTACCAGATAATGACAAATAACTGACAAAGTCAGCTTGCAGGTCTGAAAACTTTATGGAGGTAAAATGCCTTAAAACTTTTACTTTAGAGATACTACATATTCCCATTGCTCTTTTATTCTGAACTCACCCATCACAGTTCAAGGAGGAAGAATTCTTCTCTCCCATTCCTAGTCTCCCCTGAATCTGTATTTTTTTTTTTTCTTTCTTCTTTAATTTTCCTACTCCCTCAATTTTGCCTCATTGCCTGGAGCAGTATTTTCCTCAAACACTTGAAAAAGGTCTTTGCACTCATCATTTCACAACAGAAGTTGTGGAAGACAGACAGGACAACGGTCTGCTGCTGCCAGAAGTAGGCTCTTCTGGAGTAACTGAGTAATTTGGCAAGACAATTACAAACTTTTAAGTACAGGGAAATCAGTTTGTCTACACTCCCCTTCCCTTCTTCACATTGTCAATAAAATCACTACTTTAAAAAAAAACATACTAGTGTTAAAGAAAGTTTCCATTAGAAATCACATCATTTAAAAGGAAGTATGGGAAGAGCTGCTCCAAGATCAGAAGAATGGAGTCCTACTTTTTAAAAATGCACAGATGTAAATATCTTGAAAACTTGTACCGTACAATGCAACAAATCTGATCGGAATTACATGAAGCATGATAATAAGAGAGGAGAGGGTGGCTACACCATGCTGAGAGTATAGTTAATGATAGCTAAAGGAGAAGAGGTATGATGTGAAAAGGGCTGAATAATGGTTGACAAGGATGACTAACTGAACACGTGAAACAGAGCATCTTGTTGGACGTGGAGAAGTCTTCTGAGCAAACTGGCCAAAATGCATACAAGGTCTTACCAAAAAAAAGAAATGGGAGAGACAAAGTAAACACTGCACTTGGAACCCAGCAGACAGGAACAAAGGAGCAAGCCCCAGGAGAAGGCAGCATTTTAGAAGACAGCACAGATAATAATGCTGCTGGAAAGCATGCAGAAGACAAAGTCTCTTGGAGAATCTGAAAACTATTACTCTACTACACATACAAGGCGATAATGGAGACCTGAGAAAGCACAGCATTTACAGACAATTGGTCTGTTGCCTACAAAGTTTTTACCAAAGTAAGCGAGGGTCAAAAAAAGAAGTCCTCACTAAGGCAAAACTTTGTAAAGTCTGATTTAGTTGAAATACTTACCAATAACCTACGTGTTCCTGCAGAAATAGAGGTAGCAGTGACAAAGAAAAAAGGGGAAAACCAATCAATGACAAAAAAGTCAGAGTACAAAATATTAAAGATTACAACTGGGAAGAATATATATGAATAGTTAAATTATGTGGGATGTTCTCATGAGTTTAAATATTAATTCCAAACATAATAACATTTCATTTTTTGACAGCAACTTTAAATCATGTATCGAATGTATTTATAACTACATTTATCATTCAGTATAACAGAAAAATTATACCTATTAAAAGTACAGTTTCAGGAAAGTCAAGGACAAACATTTGAAAGCATACTTGTTTTCCAGTGCTTTTCATCTCATTTTCCAGTCATACATACAAACATTTTTATTACCTAAGCACAACAGCAGACTTTCCTACATTATTATACTCCGTCTTTCCCCTCTTTAGCTCTCCAAATGGCAGTTCTCCACAGAAGGCACCAATTTCTTACATCTGCAGCAAAACATCTAACCTATGGACTAGTTTACTTTCATTCACTTGAAACTGGTGAGGGTAAATGTGTTTGCTTGTTTATTTATTTCCCCAGACTCAGGAATGACTTATGAATAATGACTGAGCTTGGTAGAAAAGTCTGGGCTGAAAAATATCATTAATTCTCAGCACAATGGAATTTTGTTTAAGGAATAACTTTTTTAAAGTACTGGCATCTCTGCTTGTCATAAAGCAGCCTTTTGTTTTTAAATGGAAAATTAAACTAAGAGAAGTTCACTCATCCCTCTATTCTTTCAACTTGGAAAATATTTACCTTAGTGTACAGAATATTGCAGAAACTAGGATGCAAGTTCATAAGAAGACAGATTTTTAACAAAATAATTAGAGAGAATCTTAACAAATGGGGAAAAGACCAAAGGTTACAAAACACATAATTTCAGAAAGGTGTACAATGGAATTAGATCATTAAGTCATTTGGTATTAACAGAATTTAAGTGTTTAACAGGACTTATGTACAAATTTTGATAAAATGTGAGAGCAGTTTCTTAAGCTTGAGCGACATGCATTTATATTTTATAATGCACAACTTTTGCAAAAGTTCCTGTTTCTAAGACAGAACCTTTTTATAACATTTGGGGATGTACCACAGTGAAGAAAGCATGCAAAATAACTAATATGAGGAATGGTATAGAAGATGCATAACTAGTTCAGAAAAAGCTAGAACTGAACCCATAAAGAAATAACCCCCCAATCAAGTTTTCTTAACTATATTCAGTAAAGGCTGAAAAAAATCAAACTATTTATCCACATCCTTTAAACATAACCACCATGACAGATCCATCTACATTTAGTCTTTTATCTCTATTAAGAGAGTACATAGCACCTATACCATACTCTGCAAAACCTTAAAGAATATCCATAAATCACAAACCAACCAAACTTTCAAATGACGTGCCACATCACTCTTACTGCAGCAACTGAGTCAGCATTGTAACTCTTGCTTTTTCATCATTAAGATGGCACTCTTTGAAGAAACTTAAGAAATATTTTGTGTATCATTCACATTTTAAATGGGCTTTGTAGAGAACACTAGTGTGTATTTTATATTTTTCCATTTACAACTGCTGCATTGGTCTATCAAATTGTTGAGAAATTTGATTCACTACCTTAGAAGAGAAACATCTTGTTTACATTATTAACCAGATCATGCTAATAAGATGCACATATGCATGCGCACACACAGAGCATAGACTGTAAATAAGTTTTAACAGGGATAGGCAGTTGGAACAAATTAGTTAAAAGGACAGACATTTTGACTTTTCAGCAGTTTGAAAAATGACATGGTAACTCAAATTATTTTATTTATCCAATTATGGCTTTTATTTAAAGAAGTACAGGCTTTCATTGCTTTACTCATCCACAACACTATGGAAGGTAAGAGAAGCTGCAACTATTTAAAAAGTGTGTTTTGTTCGTCACTGTTCAAACAAAAACACGATCTCTCAATTGATGGATATAAGCATTATGCATAAGAAAGGAGACACTGTCTTGAGTTTGAATACTGAGATAGCATGAAACTGCAACATGCTACTAAATTGTATTTTAATAAGAAAGGGGTTTTGGGTTTGAGGTTTTTTTGTGTGGGGTGTTTTGTGTATGTGTTTTGGTTTGTCTTTTTTGTTTGTTTTTTAAACAACTGACTAAAGAGCAATCATAGTCAGTATTCCTATTTCAGGAATGCCCTTATAAAATCAGGATCATAGTGTACCAAGTGCTGCAAATATGTTTGTTTGCATATATGTATTAGTCTCTCCTCCTAAGAGCTTACACTCTAAAATATACAAGAACAAGCAATGGTTACAATGTCTCCATTATCTGCTTTAGAAAGACAGAAAGAAACTTGCCCTGGCTTACACAGAAAGAAAAGCAATTCTTATAAGTCTCTAGGTCTCACCTTACATAAAAATGCTATTTGCCCACAATGACATTGAGACAAGGGTCACGGAAAAGGTAAATGACTATATAAATTTGCTCTGCCTTTCACACAGAATCACAGAATCAACCAGAGCCTTACCTAATCAGTTAGCAAGGCTCTACCACAGATCCCTAAAACCAGCAACAGACCAATTAAAGTATAAAGAATAAAATGTTCAAACAGCAACAAAATCTGGTTTTGAAAGAAAAAAGAAAAGCTCTTGAGGGCAGCACAAGTGCCAGAGCTTGAGCCTGCGCTCCCCACAACTCATCCATGCATTCATCCCCTTCCCGCTGTCCCGCAGCGGTGCCACCTCCTCTGCGCTTGCTGTCCTTCCCTGCGTGGCCATGTCAGCTGGTGGGGACCAGCCCAAGCAAGGAGGACCCTGAGCTTTCCCAGTGGTGTGCTGGAGCAGCCTACTGCACCTTGCTGCATTAGGCAGCCTGCCGGCAGCATATAAAACAAGCCAGAGGCTGACAGGATCCAGCAGGTAGAGGGCAAAGACCAGTAAGGTGCATTTAAGTAAACCCTTCCATGATATAAACAAACCAAACAAACAAAACCACAATAAAAAAACTGTAGGTTTCTACAACAACAGACAAGCAAATGAAAGATGCATCCCCAATGAGTACTATATACATATTTCAGCAGCAAACAAACTTATATAAAGAAAAAAATAAACTTCCATGATGCACATTAAATAACCAAACACCTAGCCTTTCTCAAACACCTATGATTTAATTCTCTTCCAATTCCCATTTTTTAAGTGTAAAGCACTCATAAAAAATAACTTACGCATCTTCCATCACTTTAGGATCTAAAGTCCTGAGGTAAGACTACTCAGGACTACTACCACCCAAAATGATGAGAGATATAGATTTATATTTATTTTCCCATTGTAGCCTTTCATTCTAGGTTGGAAAAAAACTCACAACTTCCCAGAATCTTCTGTGTAGGAAACAATAGTTCTTGAAAGGCATTTTCAGTTAAATAAACCACTTTCCAAGCAAGAAAGATTTTATATTGCTAAGTATTCGGCTACTGAATTGTCACATTACTTTTCACAAATGGGTTTAAGAACTGTAAAGAATTAACATAATTTATAGACATTTTTCTGTTGCAAATTAGATCTCCCACTTTCTCTAAGAGAAGCATTAGTTCCTCAAAAATATTTTTGTTTCAGTAGACAGAAGCTGTACTTTCATCGTCTTAGGAAATTCCCACATGAACACCAGCTTAAATCCACTCCTGTTGTAGGAGAAGCCCTGGGAAGGCAGGTCCATTGCACACAGGTGAGTGCAGTCACAGTAACTGTGATAAATTTCACAGTATGGCCACCAGCAAATTAGTGAGATTAAGCCAGGCATAAGTCATCAGCTCTGGTGAAAAGAGAGCTTTGTAAACTCTATCTGTATTAAAAACTACTGAGAAGTAAGCCACAGGCATGTAAAGGACAGACAGCCTCTGCCCCCAGGCTTTTTTGTTTCATCAAGTAGCTTCTTGAAAAATTTGCTTTTAGCTACCATTTTCAGGAATACCTAATAAAAGCTCCCAAAGGAAGCCTGACATTCCTGCCAGGCATCACAGAAGTATACTCTTCCTTTTGCTAGCAGAGGTCTTGCCATACCTGTCCTTCACAGCAGTTGTATCAAACCAGAAATCAGTAAACTGGGAGATGTGCCAATAAAAGAAACCTACTTTTATTGGTTTTTCTTAAGAAGCAGCGATACACAACACAATTCCTGGCTTTGTGCAGCGGGAATGGCATTTAAATGTATGTCTTTGCTTTCCAGAGCTGTGTAGACATTGTACCATTCATTCTATTACTCCTGTAATCTACAGCAGCAGTTTCTGTTTTGGAAAACATCTCCGCAGGGCAGCAGGCAGGCTACAGAGCACTAGCAGCTGTCCAATCGTTCAGGGAGATCCTCCAGCTCCAGGCTGGAAAAGAAGTGAAAGCTGAACTTGTTGTTTGAACAGAAGACTTTAGCCTGACATTGCCGTCTGTCTGGCACTTTCCACAAAACATGGCAGGACAGGCTGAAATTCTGCTCTTTGGGTAAAACCAGTCCTTAACTAAAAATGTATCAAAACTGTCCAGAAGCTGGCCTAAATATGACCAAAGGAAACAGATGCAGTTGAAAGGGTTATGTCATACACATGGAAATACAAATATTTTTTACACACAAGCATATGCTTTGGGGTAGAAGTCAACATAAACATGCAAATTGCCCTCCTTACCTATTGTATAGGTCGGACTATTTTTGCTGACAGAGACATTCAAAACAATATTGAAAAGTAAGCTCTTAGTTAAGAAAGGGAGTTCACAGCACTTAACACCACCTATACAATGACTTCTAGGAAGAAAAATGAAAACTTTAACTCATTTACCAGTTTTCTACCTGCAAAAATATCCATACAAGTTGCACTAAATCTTGAGACAGACTAATCTTGTTACACTGTCACCTAGTTAGGCTAGAATCATAGTAACAACATTTCAAGGGGAACAAAGTCCATTTAAGCTCTTAGAAAAAGAAATCAAATGTTTCAGCTCTATTTATGTCAATTCAGCATATTACCCAACCCACAACATAGGCGGAATTATAAATCCTGCAGTATGTTATTGTTGCTCTCGACCTAGCCATGTATCTCACAAAGTCAACAGTAGCTTCATCCAGCAAAATAAAACAGCAAGCCTTTTGGAATAAATCAAAAGCACTAAAGGCACTAAAAAGTACTAAAATAAAGACTTCTAATCTATTAATATTCTGGCAAGAACATGTATACATAAGTCTGTGCCTTTAAAACCAATTCAGACAAAAAAATCTGATCTCAAATGTATTAATATGGACAGGTACGAAGCTGCCTTTTTTTTTTTTTTTTAATAGCCAAACAGTTTGTACATAAGCAATTCTTAAAGACACAGGAAACATCTTCCAAAGTACCAGATATGACAACTTTCATTATCAATTCCTATTCATCTTGCACTGGCTAATCTGTTAAAGTAGGCTTTAAATTTATTTAAATGTAAATGTACATGGTGGGTTCCACCTCCAACCCCATTCCCCCCATCCAAACAAATATGAAAAGTGTTTCATTCACTATCCAATCTCCATATGTTTCTGTAACTACTCAGGAAACAAACCATTCTTATATAAAACCTAAGAACTCAGAATACCAGGGAAATAACTTTTATAATGTGACTTCAATAAAAATCTTCAACTTATAAATAGAATCCTGTTATATATCATCTCTCCAACGAAGCAAGTTTAAGACAAAAAAAAAAAAAAAAAGTGGAATGTAACCCCGGAAATTACCCAATAGCTTGCCACAGTTCCCAGATATATGGCAGAGGTCCAATCCAAACAAAGAAAAGTTACCCGTAAGTTAGGAACAACTGATTTGGAAACATAGCTTTCCCAGGACACTGAGGAAACTCTATTACTAATTTAATTTAATGATGGTATTCCCATTTTTCATTTAAAAGTTGTAATGCATGTATTCCAACCATTGACACAGCAAAATGAGTTGGTTGTTTTTTTTTTTTTTCCTCCTGAAATTCACTTTCTTTCTTCCAGTAGCGAGGGAGTGTAAGAAATGCAGGTGGCTTCCTTGTTTATTTGTTTAGTAGTAAACTGAATAAAGCTGCCGATGTTCTTACAGAAGCTAACGTAACAGTATGGTAGTACACCAAAAGGTCTTCAGCATAAAAATGAAATAATATTTACTTAGGATTCCCACCCCTAAGGAACATGCTGCAAGACATTTGTAAAAAGATAACAGTAAGTAGGGGGGAAAAGCACATACTATCTTAAATAAACTGCTCTTAACAATAGGGAAAAAATATCCAAACCAGATAGATCTCTGCAGCAGGGTCATAAAAATAAAGGGAAAAGGTCACTGAAGTATTTATAAACCTTGTTTTCACAAATGAATCAAAGTATTACTGTGTTTTCCACCTTGGCTTTGAAAATCATTAAGTAAAATTAAATATTTACAGATTTTGTTCTTTTTCTTCCACATAAAAGATTACTCCTGTCTTATTACCCAAGCATTACTGGATGCAAAACTATCCCTTTTCAAAAGTAAGTATTTCAGAATACCATCTTCTAAATTTCAGGTTCTTGCCAAGAAAAACTGATGTTATTTCACAAGGTTAATCTGTCAGTGAGTCTCCTACTGCTCAAAGCATCTTTCTAACAGTAACCCAAAACATAACAGAAGTTTCTCTAGGTTTTTGAATATTTAAGGTCAAATATTCCAGTCATCTAATTTTTTAAAAAGTGGTGTAACATAGCAACAAAGAAAACTGAACAGACAGTGTGATAACAGAAAGGATCTGTATAACATGCTTTTTTGTCTTCTATTTCCACTTACTGGAAGAAACCAAGCAGGGAAGTCCAGCTGAAACAAGACTAAAAAAAACTTTAGCAGAAAATGAGAACTAGCTCCAGAAAGTCCTTAAACCACGTGAAAGAAGAAGAAGAAGAAGAAAAGAAAGAAAAAAAACACAAACACAATGATGAAACTAAGAACAAGGAAGTTAGCCCACCAATGTTTGGGAAAGCCATAACATGAAATGTTTCTGAGGAGAGAAGTGAGCAAATAGATGACAAGTGAACTTCTGAAACCCAAGTAAGATTAAAATTAAATTAAATCAAACTTAAAACCCACCACGTAGGAGCTAAAGGCACATGAGTCCGAGTCCCTGCTCAGGAGCCCCGGAGGGGCCCGGCCCGGCCTTGGAGGCTCTGCCTGAGCTGTCCAGGCCGCGGGTGCTGAACAGGGCTCTGGCCTGGGAGGGGCTTGCCCAGGCTCTGGGTTTTTCCTCTTTTTGGCTTCAACTGAGTGGGTGTTAAACCCTGAACGATTTATCCTTGATTATTAGTCTTTTGTTAATCCTGTCATCGAGTGCAGTTAGGCAAATACCACAACAATGACATAAAGAGATGTATTAATACATGAGGTCTGCCTTCTGCAGCCAGGCCAGAATCAAACCCTTGTAATGGTTTTTACTCTTGGTCTTTAGCCAAAATTCATGGCTTAAAGAAACAAATACATTAATTTCAGTTTATGTAAAGGATAATGAGATATATACACGTGTAAAAAAAAAAAAAAAATGAAATCCCCCTTTATTTATACAGCACTAGTGCCAACTTGTATACACAGTCACAATTGTACTTTTGTCTGTGTTACAGAACAGTTTTTCATAGCCCAATCAGATGCTTTGAGTTTTAAAGAATAATTGAAGCTGGCTTTCTTGTTTATACAGGAAGAAGCAACTTCAAGTTTACTAGCTAACAGAAATACTAATATCAGATAATATAAGTCTGTTTTTAATAAAGTCTCTTATCAATCTATCCTCCTGAATCTGGCTATGCAGTTGCTGACAGAAACAGCAACTTAAGTTTTTTAAGACAGTTACTTTATTGTTAAATGTTGTCTGCTTCATTACCA
The DNA here is from genome assembly GCF_964273445.1 of Streptopelia decaocto. Taxonomy (NCBI): domain Eukaryota; kingdom Metazoa; phylum Chordata; class Aves; order Columbiformes; family Columbidae; genus Streptopelia; species Streptopelia decaocto. The sequence goes on along the minus strand of NC_138655.1, from coordinate 118,898,035 downwards.
CCCTGGTCCTTTTTTGTCATACACATCTAGCAAATTATAGCTTTCAACAAACCTAATTCAAAGTAAGTAGATACACAAATTGAGAGAAACAAAATCATAACAGTGCAATAAATACCCTTTCAGTTACATTTCAAGGCTATATACATTGTTGACACTGCATCTAATAGCTAGAAAAATTCAAATACAGTTAAAAAGGAAAAAAGAGCCCTTCACATTTGTAATGAAGAAAGAACTACCCATTAAAAATGCATCAACTGCAAATTTCTGCATTGAAAATTGGGAATTGGTTGTGAAACAGTAAGAATAATTTGTTTATTAGTTTTCAACTTGCAAAATTAGTTTTCAAAATAGAATACTCAAGGAAATAGGTGGTTTCCACTAAGAAATTAAGAAAGAATAGATAAACATCATCTCGTCAGAATCAGCTAAACCCAGCTCATCCTGCATTCCAGTGACAGGAAGGAACCGTTAAACTCAAGGTCCCTTCAAGTGCTATGATCATCAACAAAGAGAGTTTCACCCACACATCACAGCATCTTTTGTGTAAAGTTTTGAGGGGAAAGGACATCATATGCCTACTAAACTAAAAATAATAATGAAAATTCATTGATAATGTCAAGAGCAAGGCCTGTTGTTTTCCAACACACTGTGTGAGAAAGGAAGATGCAATGCTTAAGTATTACATATAACAATAACTGACTCTAATAGCTGACAAAAGTATCTCTAATCTATACTTACCTCTCTGTGGACAAGTACTTCTGGTGATATTCCTAAACCTCAGTTACAGGGTTTAATTGTCAGACCATTCACCGACTTTCAGATTTAGGAAAATACCTTTAAAATTAGCTTGTAGTTTAGGAGTTTCTGCAGAGGGCTATAAATCTAGCAATTTAAAGACATGAATACTGAGATTACAGAAAGAGCTCCCTTCCTTCAACAGAGGAAGGAATCCTTGTCAGTTATATACAATTCCTGACAAATGAGATTATGTTCTTCAGGACAGTTTTGTGAGTATACCAAAAGTTCCGCATGTGCAAGACTCACTGACTTAAGCTGCCCTCATGGTGTTGTAGCTGTACCAGTAGCTTAAAAACATTGCACCTAGTACATTTATCATCACTGCCTGAAGGAGAACAAGGCTAATTATGTCAAACTACAGTAGGAAAAATACAAGAAAAACAAGGTGCTGACTTGAGGCCTTTCTTCCTTTTCTGTTTCTATATGAAATTTCACATGTCTGAAGTTGAATTACAAGTGTGTAATTTTGTAAATTTACAAATCTGTAAGGCATAAACAGAAAACTGATAGGATTAGAATTTAATATGTTGATGTTTAAGTTCCAGGCTTTAATGCTTCATGTTATATGTAAAGCACATTTATGGGGTTAGACCTTTGAGGAAACAAGTTAAATTGGTTTTAACTTGTATGCACTTCAAAATACTGTTAATGCAAAGAAAAACATTACATCACAATTTTCAAGTTTGGGGAAATGCAAATCAGAAGAACTGGAGACAAGAAAATATCTAAAAATAAATAGCCTAAAATAGAAAATTCATCAAAATGGCCTCTCATCTCTTTAATAGAGTACTAATTATCTATTCCGATGTGTTTCTCTTCAGTGTTATTCCTCCATTAACGCTACAGATATAACTACTGTTAGATAAAACTAGGATAGCTAAGTTAAAAATCCAAATCAAATGTAATACCCAAAATTCTGTCTTTCTAGGAAAAAAATAGAAAAAAGTCCTAAACTAAGACACTGGTTTTTTGTTTGTTTGTTTCAGGTTTTTTATGCAAATATTTTGAAGATCCGGGTAAATCAATATTTATACAGATTTTTTTTGTAATTTCAGTTACTAATACAGGTGTAGCAAGTAAGAAGACTCATCCGCACAGAAGACAGCAAGATGGAAGAGAAAAGGGAGAAAAAATAAGAGGTTCTCAATAAGCTTTAGTGTGTCATAGGATCACAGAGACTGGAAAAAAACTATCAGCACATATATCCGTGCATCCTGATTTCCTCTGAGTAGGAATAATGCAGCAAACACCACCACTCCATACAGACTTCCCCCCTCCTCTCTCTTGCTGACAAACTTGGCATCCTTTTCTGAGGATTTCCTTTGAGGTTAATATTTCCTGAGGTGCTAATGTTTTTCACTCATTCTAATTCTGCATCTTTGTGGATGGTGTCAAGCCAGCCACATGTTCGATACAAACATTTGTTTTTAAATGTATTTAAAAGAATGCTAGCATTCTACAGCTAACAAAGTTTCATAATTAAGAACAGGCTGCCATGGGATGCAGCTGTTAAACAGCCCTGAAATTCTCCAAATCCATGATGAGAAAAGGAAGAAAAATAAGAGTCCCTAGAGGTGCATATTATAATTAGTATTTTGCGGCACTTTGTAAAATGCAGAACATATTACAAATATAACAGCTACATAAAAGTAGAGACATTTGACTACTTGCAAGCATTTAAGAGCCCTCCTCATGTTGACAAATTATGCATCACTTTTGCATATTTAACCTGCAAGCTAAAGTATTTGTTGAGCAAAACAAGGGGGGAAAAAAAATCAGAATCATCCCCAAATCGATACCATCTCATCTAGACCTGAATACCTTTCAGGTCTCCCATTCTCAGCTCATTATATCAGAGCAATTTTCACTATCAAAAGGCAGTATAGCAACACTAGCCCAGCACTCTGTTTCTCAGCATAGTTAGCAATCCAGACACACCAAACTAAAACCAAAGCTGTATAGCTTTTCAGACTTCAAAAGCCAACAGCATCCAATACCATGCTATACTCTCATTCCACACCCCACTATACCTGCCATTTTCATTAGTTAACTAATGGAATGGCAGAGATGGAAGGAACAACCTGTGGATAGCAAAACACAATCACTACTTCTCCAGTACACTTCAACAGGGATCCACTTCGCTTTTCAATGCTTTCAGCTACTTCCAGCTTTGCTGCTAAATATATGTTTTTCAGCAATAAAATACCAGGATAAAACACAAAATCTGTATGCCAGTGTTTTTCATCAGTAAATTAAAATTCAGCTAAAATAAAGATCAATATAATTAAAAAGCAGGCAACAGCCATACATAAGCAAGCATTTTTTCAGAGAGTGTCATGTCTGTTACAACAAATGTAAGGCAAGTTATACTTGGCATTCATAAAGACTGTTCAATTTTTCCAAGAGTTGAAAGAAGTTACAGAAATTAATTACTACAGACTTTTCTAGTACTACTAAAAGCAAGGGCTACAGCAGAGGTCCTGGAAGGTTTTTTGCTGTGTCACTTAATAAAAAATGAATTCAAAAATTTAACAAGTTTTTTCTTTTTTAAAAAAAATGAAACTTAGACAGTTGTCAAAACTACCTAGATCAAAGATTGTAGCTAGCCAGTCCCTAAAAGAGAATCAATACTGGCCAGAATTCAAAAAGTAGAATGCTTTTCACATCCACTCCATGACCTCTAGTTCCACGTCCGCATAAAGTTGCCTTATCTGTGTGGACAGGAACAAACAATCTCAACACTGCTATCAGCCCAAGTGCTCTTTATAAATCTTAGTTCTAGCCCACTTTTCACAAATCAACAAACTTCCCCAACTTATTAAACTCTTAAACGTCCAGAAATTACATCATCCAAGCTTAAAACTCTTCTGAGCATTTCTTCAGAATAACGCTTTAAAGCAAAATGTACAATCATTAAATACATTTAAATGGTTGGCTAGCTGCACACCTGTAGGGGGAAGTCATATATAGAAGCCCAGCCCCCTAGAAGGAACTCTTGCCCTCCAGCTCCAAATGTGTTCATCATTTCCTTTTGACTTCGGCTGAATGCAACCGTGTGTCTTACAACTGGAGAAGCACAGTAGAGACACAAAGGAGAATAACCTGGGCTGGCCCACACTTGCACAATATGAAATACATTATTTGCATCAGCCTTCTTATTTCTTTGTTTGCAGCAGAACTAGTCCCACTTCTGCAAGGAATATTTCCTCCACTCCTTAGGTGCATGCTGTCACTGGATCTTGATCTTATCAAGTGTGCAAAAACCCAAGCTTATTTTAGCACACATTTTATTAGGCTAGCAATGCAATCGGTATTTCCTCCAAACTGGAAGCTATTCAGTATTTTACTTCAAAAGCATTTTAAACAGTTTGGTTTTTTCATATCCACAGCTGCAAATAAGCCCAGTATCATCTGTCTTTGAAAACGTTATCGCTTACAAAACACACAAATTCGTGGATACAAGACATCTGGATATAAACTAATCCAAAGCTGAGCTGTAGCAAACATACAATTAAAGTTAACTGAAGTGTAATATAGTTCAGTCCTTAAGAAGCGAGGTAATGCCTGTACACTTGTCACCCAGTATCTAAATGTTAGGACAGATGAATTAGATATTCAAAGGGTGCTTCTTTGATAGCATGCAGTCCTTTTACATATGTGAATTTAATGCTGTTTTCATTCACATGCTATTCTAGTAGATAATTTCTCTTCAAGCAGCAACGGCCTTATAGCTCTATTGCACAGATGGAGCAGGTATTTTATTTCTTTACACCACAACTAAAAACTATGGAAGTAGTTTTCCAGTTATGTTTTATTGTTTTGAAATTGTAATTAATCAATAGACTGATAAATCTTTAACAAAAAGTAGGGTCTTTTTTGTTCTGTTTTGAACTCAGACAATCTACTTGTCACATATTTAGTAGTATTCCCAATATAAAAATAAAACAAGTATCTATCTACACTGATCTGACTACCCCTAACAACTACACACACATGGATAAAGGAAAAATAAACAAACACATTCAAACCAACCTTAACTGACCATTAAGTTGCAAAATCACAACACTGAAAAATTAAAAAGCTCTATAAGAAAGTTGCATAGGTAACCCTGTATTTGGGCACTTCACACCTGAACTCAGTAATACTGCCTTTCAGGACACTTCATCAAAATCACCTCTGCAGAAGAATCGTGTTTATCCAGTTTAAGAGACTACAGGAGCCCCAAGTCACTTGCTGCACAAGCATAATGTGCCTTCCAGCACTCAGAATGCAGGTGTGTGATTTTAAATTCATTCTTCCCAAAAGACAGCAAAACACCCAAGAAAATGGAGAGCAGCTCCTCAAGTCTGTCATCTTAGACTGCCTCAGTCCTCCTTACTTTAGGCTACTCCAGCCATCCTTACTGAGGCATAAAAGACCATGAGAAGAAAGAGGACTGAAAGTAGTTAAATGATGGTAAAAAGTAGTTAAATGACCATAGAGAACTGCATGTTACTGTTGCCATTGTTCTTTATATTCTAGAGATTGTCCACCATTATCTCTTTGAAATTTGCTTAACTGATGATGCTCTGCTCTATTTGGTAGAGACACAGCATTTTCTTAAGTCTGGTAAGATTTTTCCCCATACTGGAACTTCAATTGATATTCATGCTCAAGAATCAAGGAGGAGTGATGTTCTTCAGTCCACAAGAAGTAAAACCCTCATAGCTGCAGAAAGGCAGGATTCAACAGCAACATGTTTTTCAGGGAACTACCTAGGATTGATTCATGGCAGGGAGAGAATTTATTTTGTTCTGAAAAACTATCACCAGGTTGAAAATTATTTTTTTTTTTTTTTAGATTCTCAAAATACTGTCTGTGTTCAGACAACCTGCAGAAAGCACTTCTAAGCAGACCCTTCTTTTACTGCACATGGAAAACTTCACCAGTTTTAAGTTTCTTTCACAAAGGCCACATCTGTTAGTGTACACTATGACAGTTTTTATTTTAGCACTGCAGAGGAACTGCATTTAGGTTGCGCTCAGCATAATTCAGCAAGAACCCATCCTTCAATTTTGTGTCAAATTCAATACTCAAAGACAGATGCATCTTTATTTCAGTTAGACATGTGTCCCTCTCCTTTTGGCATTGAGTCCTACTAATATTAAAAATGTTATAAAGGCCTTAACTATATTTCAACTCAAGTGAATGTATATACACTTATACTTTATGAAAAAAAAAAAAAGGCCAGGAGAATCATAACACTGTACTCACATAACAAAGAATGTAATTTACTAGTGTTGATACTACTCTACATGCTCAACTAACCTCTCATATCTAAAAACACCTTAATTTTTAAAACCTTAATGAAGTTGCAGTATAAATCAATCTGACATAAGGACTAATTATGGTAGCCTGACTAGGAAGTGTTTTGGAACACCACTAGCTTTAAAAGCCATTTACAGTTAAAACGTTGCTAAATAATTGCTTTATATAAATGACACTTCATATGGAGAGCCAAATAAATTGTAACAGCTGATTTTTTTTCCTGCCATTCTTCTTAGATGAATTTATTATAAGTTAATAGAGGACATGCAAAGTGCATGCCAGACGAGAACTCTGTATTTATAGCACACTAAGTCAGCAAACAGAATCTACTAAAAATAGCCACAATGGTATGCAGCACACCCACCCCTTTGGGGACTATTCACAGGCTGTGGTGGTCTGATTTTTAGACAGAGCAGACAAGGAAGACGAAAACACCCAGGTAGGTCAGTTCCTAAAGATGACTAAGAGTAACGGAGTCAAATCCCACGCAACAGTTGGTATTCCTTTTGGCAGGCAGTCAGACACCCCAAGCCCTGTGAGAGTTTCCTGCATGTTTCCTGATCTCTCCAGGTCACTACTAGGCAACTTCCATGCAGAAAACAGAAACATGTCCCAAGTGAAAGTGAGAACCAGCCCCATTCTTTCTACAACTTACCCTCCCGCTTTTGCAAGCATCAGGAATTTGAAGCCAACCAAACAACAGATGTCAAAGAGCTGTGGATGCACACTGAGACATCCTTACGCAAGTCACAATGATCATTTACAATGGAAAGGTGGCCTTGGGAACACAGGCACTTGTTTAGGAAATATCTAACCAGAGATAAGACAGTAAAAACACTTTCCTGGATGCTTAAGAAGTGCTGTTCTAGTTTTACTTGGGTAATGGTGGTTTTTATAAAAAATTGCTTTCTTTTGATTGATAAGATGTATATTTTTAAAGATATTAAAAAACAGAAACGTAGAACACTCAAAGGTTTCTCACTGTTTTCTTTTCATGGCTTAAACATCTGCAAGAACAACATCTTCCATTACACTCTAAATGAACACCATCTGTAGAAATGACCACATGCCTCTCCTGAAACCAATTAAACCATTAATGAACAGCACACATGCTGCAGAAAAATCCTGAAAATAATCTAGACTTGGTTCATGTACCTGCAAATTGCAAGGAAAACCTATCCTAAAAACTCCATAACATTATTCAAAAGTTTCATGCAAGGCTAAGACAGCACATCAAGAACATTAACATGATGAAGTTTTCCATGAGCAGCTGGAAAGAACAGGAGGAGAACTTACCCAAACAGATGGGTAGGCACCGTGTTTTAAAAATAGTTTTGAATTTCTAGCACTGACAAAAGGCTTTTTTTATAAGACAAAGAAATTACTCGGAAGGTTGCTGGAGACTAGTCTGCAATTATGTGAGAGAACATGAGGAGAGGCACACTGTCAGGATATCAGGGTTGGATAGGTATTCTGAAGACATTTAAAAGGAAGGCCTTTGTTTGAACTGGCACTGCAAAGGCTCCATCAGGTATTATCGCTGTCTTGGTAGCCAAAATAAATATTTATATATGCTATTACAATTAGGCTGCTTCCCTTTCTTCAGACTGTTAACTATTTACAATTCTGCCATAAATGCAGTGCTGCCATTTCTATTATTTGGCTTCTCTTAACCCTTTTTTGTATACCAGGCAGGAAAAGAAAAAGAAGCCCTTCAAAGATCCTCCATCACTCGCTTCAGCGTTTACTCCAGTGCCGCAAGCCTCTCATCATCATGGAGACCTGTCTTCAACCAAAGGAAACGAAACATGGCTCCCAGGGGCTTCGCTAGCACTACCAGCAGATCCAAACATTTCTTTTAGTTCATTTGTCCAAAGGGGGTGGTGGTGCTGGACTTTTTGCTACTTTTTCCTGTGCCCTCCTTAGAAGAGTTTCTGTCTCTGCTGCCTACCAGGCACCGTATGCTGCCCACTCTGTGTATGCAGGAGCAACAGAGGAGTCCACTAAACACCAGAACAGTGAGACCCTGAAAAGGGATTGGATTCCTCAAACCCAGCTGTCAGAACAGCTCTTCTAAAACTCCCAATCAATAGACTTATCCTTGAACTGCTTTCCTAGCACACTGGATGTTTCAGTCTGTATTTTGGTTAATGGAATACTAATATATTTTCAAAACCTCCCATATCTTCAGAGACTGCAAAAGTGACTCTTCTGTCTCATTTTGGAGTCAACTCACCAGTATAACCGAACAGAAAATGAGACACACATCTATCTCCCCCCGCAATCTGTGGTTGTTGCGAGTTATGTGTATGTGTACAGACATGTTTGTTATTTCTCTCCGCTTTCAGACTGGTGTCCATTTTAACTTCTTCTACAATCAGCAGACTTCAGCCAGCCTCTCATTGTTATTGCTCTCTTTTTTTCCAAAGTGGATAAACATGGATATGATTGTGTTTCAATAGTGCAACCAAGTGAACAGAAACAAATCAAAATACCAAGGCAAAGACAGCTTCTTAGCTTTCACCATTCTGCACCTTGTAAGACCTATGAACTGGAACAGCTAAACTATGTGAAAATGCACATGGGATTTTTTTTGTATTCACAACAGCAAACAGCAGTGTTATCGTACATCTTAAAAAAGGCAGAATTTTTATGGAAAACTTTTAGTTTTATTAGACTAAACCCTTATACGCTTTCCTCATTCTGAATGGTTAGGAAGTAATTTAGAGAAATATATATTGTAGCAAAGATTCACTGGCCTTCCTCAAATATTTAAAAAAAAAAAAAAAAAATCCAACTGCCAGAAAGAGAAGGTATGTCAGGTAGTACCACGGCACACTGGCTGAAGCTGCAACAGCAAGTTTCACTGCTTCTAACATGATTCACACCCCTAGGATATCCCAACAGTCCCACTGCAAAGCACACTTTCCAACGCTTCTCCCAAGTCAGGGGGCAAAGACCTCAGAGCTACAACTTTGGCTGACAAAACAGGAGCAGCACTGAAGTCTGAAGTGTTTAAGAGTTTCACAGTTCCTCAAAGCAATAGTACTTGTGTGATACTGGGAGAGAAGGGCAAGGAAGTGGCCAAAAGATAGTCTTAAACCCCCAAAAAAGGTGTGAGAAAGATGAAGAGAACCTCAAGACCATATTCAAATTCCATATAACTAAACAGATCAGATGGAAAACAAAACAAAATGCAGCTTTCCAGGCAGTCTGAGAGATGTCTAAAAAACTTTTGTGACTTTATGTCATTCTTCTACTGACATCTGCTTCCAACAAGTAATTCAGGTTATAACCCGGGGCTTTCATGAGCTTTCTTCTATAGAGTGAAGAATTAATCCATTACTTCTACCAGCTATTATTACAAACAAATGCTACTGTAACATACCTATCAGGTTCTACCCATACTGTGTTATGTACATTCAGCAGCTGGCAATAAATCCTGAACTGTAAAGTACTACATAAAAAAAGCCTGATCGCTATCTGGCTTGAGAAGAGAAGAACATAACAAACTTCCTTCTCCTAACAAAGTTGAACAGATGCAACTTGATCTCCAAATTATTACTCGAAGTCTTGAGATAGGCCTGAAAGCTGTCAACAGTTGTGTCTGGCAACATGATATACTTAAAAACCTGTCTATAAGTACATCATATAAAATTGTAAATGACCGTATATAACACAACCTGAAATTTTAATATAATACTTGTACGGTCACTGCTCAATCAATTGGAAAGAACTGATACGGAAATTTAAGACTCAATATGTAACATTTCTGCCTTGTTCAGATGAATTTTATATATTCTTCCCTACGAGACTTTTAAAGAGGAAAAAAATATGTAAAGGCTTTATTCTTGTCTTACAACAACATTCCTAAGAAGAGATTTACATTTGAACACCAGAAGGATACTTAATACTACGTGTTTTCACCAAGATCTCTCCCTGTTGTGACCGCCCAGAATCACAAACATGAAGTGAGTTCTGAGGAGCTGTCAACATTTTTAGTGACAGAAGTAACACATCAGCAGTTACCCAAGGCAAAGAAAATTCCAAAAGATCATCCATTTTTAGTTGAAACTATTGTTGCAAGCACCATTGACAAAAAATAAGCTATATTGTAACTACAGCAGTGGCTTTGCTGCAGCGCTGACAGTTTACCCAGGAATACCTACTGGCTAAAAACACAGTGGAAAAACTAACTGTGGATCTCGGGGCCAACTCTTCTACACACTGTTCTTAACAGAAGGTAAGAATATTTATTTTGGGGCTGGGAGAAAGGGGAAGTCCCATTCACTGAGGAACAGAGCAGGAAACTACTGGTCCAAATTCCTGATAACAGCGTTATCACCTCAAAGGAAGCCGGAACCCAGCGCCGTGTTGCAAGAAAGTGCTTGAACGTCACGCACAGGTTTGGTCTCTCCATCTGGGAGTGCCCTAAGATCCTATGGAATTTGGGCCTTGCTCTGCTTAATGCTCTAAGCCTACTCCAGGCATGCTCACAGCACAAACATACACACACACATGTATATAGTGAAACCAAGGCCTCAGTTATTTAGTGAATTGAACTCTCCCTGAGATGAGACCTAAACTTACATAGCAGCATTTACTCCACTATACATTCACCATAAAGGTGCACTAGCCTGAGGTTAGACAAGAACATGAGGCCCTCAGAGTCAGGAAAGGCTGTGCTTACTATGGTTCCTATTGAAGATGAGAAATAATTGATCACACTTTCCAATACATTACATATAATAACATAATACTTTTTATATTCTCATTCAAATGTTATATTAACAAGCACAGTAGGGATTTAAGTATGTTACATTAGAGAATTAATACCTAGACATTACTTCAGTACGTAAAGCTGCCCAGTAAAAGTGACAATATGGTGTAATTCACTAATAGCAAATTAATTACAGTAATTTAACAAACACAACACCCATGTGTCACTGACTGATGAGGCCAAGCAGCATGCCTAAAAACATAAATAGCTGGAGATTCAGTTCAACTTATGGAAGTTATTCTAGTTCTTTTTTATTTTAATTTTCATAGAATTGCCATGCTAATCCTCAAAATTAATTTCAGTAATTTTCAAGATAAAAAGAAACAATTTGGGTAACTTGCAAGCTACAAAACAAGGGAGGGCACTTCAGGCATGCTTATGATACACAAGATAAATGCCAGATACCACACCTAAACAAGCTTGAGCTAGTTACCATCAGGGCAAAAACAATGCTTCAAGTTATTTTTTACCATGCTAATTCTACTGGTGTATGATCTCCAGTGGGGCTACTTGCTCCAAGCATCCAGTTATTACAAGGAATCAAGAAAACACATGGCATGCAGCTAAATAAGGATCCCAACATTCAATGTGATGTGGAGTAATGGATCGCTTATACCACAGAATATTTTAATTGAAAAAAATAATGTTTCAAGTGCAGCCTTCTTCACAGGTGTTGCAGTATTATGACTAAACAGTTATTCATCCCGATAAGAAATACTAAGATTTTTAGAAGAGAAAAAGCAAGTAGATTCATGACCATCTTGTGACCACATAAGGACAGTGTATCTTGAAAATTGCTACTCAAACTCCTAACATATGGCATTCTTTATTTATTAGTCAGTAGATGACGAGAGTGCACCCCTCCTGGTACTCTTCCTCACCAGGAAAAGCAAAAAGCTTTGCATTCATTTCAGCCCAGATCCCCTTCAGTTTGCCAGTTTCAGAGATTTGCAAAACACAAAATATGGTATAGTACAGCAATTAACTGTAGAAAAATACAACCAAATTTAGAATTATTCTGAAAAGACCTTCCTGCATCTGAATAGAGCTTCGTAGGTTATTGATCCTCATCACTGCATTTACATTTAATCCACTCCCTCCTGGCAGCAAGGCAGGTTGCAAGACAATGTTTAAGCAACAAGAGGAAGAAAAAACCAAAATTTTACCTTTGAACAACACCTGCCTACATGTTTTAATGATTCCTTTGTGCTTAGCACAAACTGCACAATACTCCACGATAGGGCATCCTTTCATCACTAAGGGCAATGCATGCACCTTCTTCCCCCACAGCTACCGTGACAGTATAATGAGCATCCTTGCAACAAAGCACTCCTATCGAGCAGCCTGGCACTATGAGAGTAGTTATGTTTCCTTTCTTAAGGGCAAATATCCCTTTATTAGAACAGGGTTTGACAGCTTTCTGTTAATGTTCAACCACCGCGCTGGGAGGCAGCAGTTTCAGATCTAGGAAGTAACAGCTATACTGTTCTCAGGTCAACACACAAGAGCCCAGAGGTGGCGGGTCATGGGACAGAAACCCCACCAGGGTAGGACTGAAGAGAGCTCTGCCCTGGCTAAAACTAGGTTGCATTACTGAAAAGAAGAAAACCCAGCCTGCTACAAATAGAATTCACAAACAGATTAATTAGAATACAGAAATACAGGAATTTTACAGTAACCTCCTCTTTCTCAAAATAAAACTTTTGGGGAAGTTGGTTGGTATTTAGACAGGTTATAATACATATATATATACTAGAATTATGAAGAGAATTAATCCATTGCAAAAGTCACCTTGCACCTTAATGTTTGACTTAAGCGAACAACGACCTCTAGAATAAACAGTACTGAAAGTAGTCAGTAACTTTGAAAGCAGCTGGCAACTTAGAGGCAGATTTTTAACTTAAAGAACACAGTGGTAAAATGCAAAGCCCTATTCATCTCAATATCACAGGAGAGACAAAAAAAACTATGACAAGTTGCTCCACGTCTAATACGCCCCTTAAAGGGCCTTAGCTTCTTGGTTAATTCCGAGTTTAGCAGAGTGTTTCTCCTGCCTCAAGTGCACACGTTGCCATCCTCAAGACTGTACAGGACCAGTGCTGCAAGCCTGCCATGGACAGCTATCCGGCTCTCCTCATCTCTCAGGGGGAAAATAAGGAAAGAAACTTACTTTTAACTTCCGTTTTTCTTAATCGACTTTCAGAACCAAGAACCCAAGAACTTAGAAAGAGGAACAGGCATCAACCGCATATTAATCAGTACCTAAAGAGGGGTTTGGTCCGATTTTAGAATAAACGGCGGAGACACATGATCCAATTAAATTCTAATTATGTAAGTAGCAGGCAAGAGTATTTACACAGGCACTGATTACAGCTATTAGAGTCTAAAGTCGCCAGCCGGAGAGGCTCCGCTTCCTTTTCGCCGTCCCGACCGTACCGCCGCGGAGTTCGGTTCATTTTTAACCTCCTCCTTTCACATCTCTCGTTACAAACAATAGGAGACGCTGGCCTGTCAACCCCGTCTCCAAACCGTGATTCCCCCCCTCCGGCGGGCGCAAGCTTGGAAGAGTCGCCGCTATCCCCAAAGTGATGATTCATGACCCGTCTCACCTCCGGCCCGTGAGCCGGGGAAGGAAAGCCCCTACATTCCCCACTGGGGACCCCTCACCCGCAGCAGCGAGAGAGGCACCTAAGCCACCCCACCGCGCCCGCTCCGCCGTCCGGTCCTTACCTCCGAACAGGTGCGGCGAGAGGTGAGCGGGCAGCGAGCCGATCACTAGCCGGGGCCCGCCGGAGGAGCTGCTGTCGCCCCCCGTGGGCCGCTCCCGGCCGCCCTCCTCCGGGGTGCTGTTCACCGAGTCCTGCGAGCCGTAAGGGCCGCTGCTGTGGGGGATGTTGAAGGCGGACTGCGCTGCCCGGGCCCCTGAGGCGCCCGCACCCCCTAAGGACCTGCTCCGGGGTGCCGACCCCGCGGCACTCGCCGCCGCCGCCGCTCCTCCTGTGGCCGTCGCGCCGCCGGGAGCGGCATGAGGCGCCGCCGCCAGGTGCGCGTACCGCCCGCCAGCGCCTGCCGAGCGCCCGCCGGTCCCGTTAGCGCCGCCGCTGCTGCTGCTGCTGGAGGAAGGTAAATCCCCGCCCGAGTACGCCCGGGTGCGGCCATTGGCGGCGGTAGGGCTGCTCTGCTTCGCACCCATGGTCCCGCCGCCGCCTGGCGCTGCCCGGTGCCCTTCGCCGCCGCCTTCCCCGCGGCGCCCGAGGGTGGCGGGAGTCCGGCCAAAGCGGGGGCGATCCGAGGCGCGGGTCGCGCCGGGGAGAGAGAAGAGGGTGCGCCGAGGAAGGGAAACAGGTCGCTCGGTGGGTCGGTGTCGAGACGGGAGAGCCGCCTGCCGGGATCCGACTCAGCTGGCGGCCCCGGCGCGGCCGCTGCTCGCGGGTCTGGGGCGCCACCATGAGCTGCTCGGGACGGTGCTGGCTCCCGCCGTGCGGCCGCTCGGCCCCGCCGCCGCTGCTGCTGTTGTGCCTGCTGCCGCTGTGCCCGCCGCCGCCATCCTCCTTCACTGCCGCTGAGCTGTGTGGGGGGCAACGGCGGCAGCAGCGCCGCCGAGGCCGCTCGCTCGCCCGCGGCGCGCCGTGCCTGTGCCGAGGGAGGCGGGAGGGGGCGGTCACCCTAGCGCAGCCGCTCCTCTACCGTGTCGCCATACTGGGGGCGGCACCAGCGGGCGGGATAGGGAGCGGTTACAGCGGTAGGGGCCGCCGCCTCTCTTTCCCCCCGGCCGCGGACCAGCCCCCGGCGGCGTGACGGGTCGGGCCCGCCGTCTCGCCCCGCCTCCTGTCCCTCGCCCCACGCAAGGTGGGGGGCCGAGGCGAGAACCTGCTGGGCGGAGGACACGGGCGGCCGGTTGCCTGCTCGCCTGAAGGGGGAAGCTCGCGGGGCGCCCGAGCGGCCGCCCCGGCGCAGAGGGAGTTAAAAGCCCAACTGCCGCCAGCAGGAGCTGCGCTCTGACGGTTGGTGGCCGTTGGCGGCGGCCGATCCCGGGGCTGCGCTCCGTGCTGAGTCCCGCCAGGTGAATGGGAGAAGCAGCCGCAGCGGGAGGCGGCTCGGTGGGGCGGGCAGGACGGGGGTGACCAAGCATGGGACGCTGCCCCCCCACAAGGCGGCGGGTGCCCTCCTGCTGCGCCGCTGCTCCGTTTGCCGTCGCAGCCTCAGCGAAGCGCCCGAATGCCCGGGCTCCGGGCCCCACCGGGCGAGCGCGGCTCCCGGCTGCTGGGCCGGGCCGCGCACCGACTGAGGGCCGAAGGGCCCAGCTCGCCGCTCCCCAAGCCCGGGTTTGGCGGGGTGGTTGGTGAGAGGGCCGCTCACTCCCGTCGGGAGCTTTTCCGGGTAGCGGACTTCCAATCCGGGCTGTTTTCTCGTATATCTGGTGGAGAAGCTGGACAGAAAGAATGAAAATCTCTTCTTTCTTTGGTTCACAGACAATATTGGAAAATCCTGCAGATCTCAGTCTCTCACTTTGAGGAAAAACTCCCCTTACGTGTACCATTTGTACTATAGATAGTACGTGCAATTACTACATGTATTATGTTTATGAAATGTACAAATGTCCATTACATGTACATGTATCTTTAACACTCATCCTCAGTTGCAAACAATTTCAAAGGCCTCCCTTTTCCCCTTATTTTACCATCTACTACAACCACATGCAGTTGCTTTCTGGTATCAGTGCAACTCACAGTTAAATTTGCAAGAAGATAAACCATAGCTGGGCATGGCAGAGGAGGTTACCAGCCCTAACACTACATTGTGACACCACTTTTCTGGATGGCTGAGACACTCTGAGTAATCTGGAGCACAAGTCTGATGAGGAGCGGCTGAGGGAACTGGGACTGTTTAGCCTGGAGAAAAGGAAGCTGAGGGAAGACCTTATCGGAGTCTACAACTACCTGAAAGGAGGTTGTAGCATGGAGGGTGTTGGTCTCTTCCCCCAAGTAGCAATTGATAGGACAAGAGGAAATGGCCTTGAGTTGTGCCAGGGGAGGTTTAGATTGGATATGAGGAAAAAATTCTTCACGGAAAGGGTTTTCAGGCATTGGAACAGGCTGCCCAGGGAAGTAGTGGAGTCACCATCCCTGAAGGTGTTTAAAAGGTATTTAGACGAGGTTCTTAGGGACATGGTTTAATGCTAGAGTTAGGTTATGGTTGGACTTAATGATCCTGGGCGTGTCTTCCAACCAAAATTATTCTATTATTCTAATCTGAACCCCATTTAGAGGCTTCTGCTGTAAACCATTGCTGGTTTCAGTAAGAGGCAGTGATTCCACAGCTGTCTCATGAACAGCTTGGTCTTTTGTTTGCCGGGTGCTGGGCAGACAGATAATCTGCTGTCCCAAACTACATCGTCCCCACTTGTGAATTACACGCTGCTGTCTCTGCTAGCAGTGGTAGGTACCTCCAGGTAGATCATGCATGAGCATCTTCTAGGTTCCTACAGAAAGAAAATCAGTGTGTCTGCTCTGCCACTAGTTACTTTTAAAACCCTTGGCTAGCTTCAGCCAAATCTATCAGAGACAACAACTATAGAAAATAAGCAGCTATGTAGAAGATAGAGACACTACTAATGTTCCCACAGAAGGAAAAGCTACCATAGGAATTCCTATCTTGCAAGATTCCAAGAATACGCATGGGCAAAGGATATTGCAGACATGACTCATAATTTCTGCTGCTCACAGAATGCCTGTGGTGTGTTCAGCCCTATTGGAGCAGGTTTAGAGGACAGCATGCTCAAGAGTTTTATAGTTTTTTAAATTTCCACTACTAAGAGCTAGTGGAACTGGTCAGCTGCTAAAATAAACAGCATTTTGAAAGTAGTATGTTGCTACACAGTACTTTCTGTAATTTCTTTACAGGGGATCTAAGAGTTGAGTGGGTATTAAATACAGGTTATATTTGGCTGTGAATAACTTTTTATTCAATTTAGATTTTAAAAATTTTATGGGGGAAAAAAAGCCGTTAAGACATCCAAACAGTTACTCAGTCTTAGAATCAGAAAATTACCTTTAGCAGCATAGAATATTTCACAGCAAAGAAGTTACAACAACAGGACAGCCTGTGTTCCCTTCTCAGAGAATGTGACTTGCTGGCACAGTGTGATTTTCTTTTTTCTTTTTTGGGGAAGTCTTCAGTTTTTGTTTTGCATTTAGGGTATATATTTGCAGTGCTCTCACTATCAAGTGTGAGTCTGAACAGGACATTTATCACAAAGAACACCTCTATTTTCAGAAAAGCCATATGACATGCTTCTGAACCGGCTTTCTTCCCAGTTCCTCTTATAAATGGTTGAATAGAAGTTTTTCTACATACAGAAATTTTCTTTATATAGCCAACAGTACAGTTAGGTTTTTGAGCTAACATTTCTTCTAACAACTGTCGACTAGCCATTAAGTCTTGTAGAACCAAGTACCTGTCACTGTAACCTCAACCCATTTGTTCATTAATACACTCCAGAAGTAGTTTGCATAGAAGTTTCCTACCAAGCACAGAAAATAGCCGGTGACAAGAGGAACCAGCGCAGAGAGAAAGGAGAACATCTTGCTGCTGACCATATTCCACAGATCTCAAAGACTCAGTGGAAAGCAGAGAGTTACATAAACATCGACTTCTGTGGGCCCATATGGGTGAATGCTGTTATGAGTCCTCTGGAAATATATCTATCTAGGCAATCTTATTTGTCATTAAATAAGCACAAAATAGGAACTAACCTTCTTGTTCCTTGTCCAGAATAGTGGAAAAAACTGGTTTAGACAGGCAAATATACTTGCTGTTCTTTTTTGTAAGCTACATACCTCCACTTCTGTTCCAGTTACACTACCTTGTCTATCAGCAAGTGAAAATAATAAATGAACTTGTTTTTTGACCAGTTACCTTGAAAATACCAGGTGGCAAGTGTGCCCTGAGCATACAAAATTAGCTGTGAATTCATAATACTGCATGTTTTTGTGTGCTAATAAGTGGTACAGGGGTCTGTGTTTTGCTCAACAGTGAGCTGCATTGACAGATCATCCTCTCCCCTCCTCTTCTTTGTTGGCTTTTACAGGGACACGGAATCAGGCTTTCAAGCAAGGTTTCATTTCTGACAAAAGGATCTGACCCTGAGCTAATAAAGCCAGACAGAGGTTTGCATTCTCTTTACAAAAGTTTAAAAAGTAATGGCACTTGCTCATGCAACTTAACTTTTTAGTAGCTCATAGTAGCTAATAGAGTTTGGGCGACTAGATTTACTGAGCAGATACCAAACTAGAGGTGCATGTTGTGGTTGGAAGAGATCAATGCAGTCTTTACACTGCTGTATATTTCAGTTGTTTAAAATAAATAGTGCTGCACACCACTTCTTCACAGATACTGGAAACAGAGACTTCTAAACTGTTCAGTTGCTGATAGAGAACACAAACCAGAACTGGTTTGTGCATCTAAAGTAAGATGTGTAAAATACACATGCCTTACATCTGCAGCTAGAGTAAGCCATCCAGCAGACAAGATCGTTATATGTTCCCATCTGTAAGCTGAGGGAAATAGGTCTCATATTTTGCCTGTCAGTGTGACTATGAATGATACATAAACCTATTGTAGGCATATTTTTAGATATATTTTGGTATCAGTGTATCTCCAGCTGGTAATTGGTATTTTGAGAGATGTAGGAGACTATTTTATTCGGTATCTTAGATTTTTATTTGCATTGAATAACTCTTTGTACATCTTGACTTTAATCCTATGAAGATTTACACATGCTTACTCTGAGGTATGAAAAACAGTCCTGCAACATGTTGTGATCAGCCTTCATGGAATAAAAAAAAATAAGCAGCTCATAAATCTCGAGGTTTGGGTCCTAAAATTATCCTGGAAACATGTTATGATGTTTACAAGCATAAGGAAGTTTATCCTTGCTTTATAAAAATTCTGCTTAAAACCATATATCTTTTGTTTAAAGTTTATGCTTTTCTGAAGCTTCTATCACACTGTAAACAGTATGCTGTATTTTGTACACTAGAGTTACCCACAGAGAAAACTGATGTTCACAGAAAAGATAACAGAGTCTTAAAAATAAACTGACATTTTGACTGAATGTATTGATTGGCCATTCTGTACAGGAAAAAGCACTTGGAAATAACTTACTTGAAGAAATAGCAATTCATGCTGTGCATGCCATTACCACATGCTATTAATATAAAGTTGTACTATACAAAATATACTTTAGTCTAACAATTTTAACAGGAAAGATGATTCACCATAACAATTTCTAAGCTATTTTTACATTCATGGTTGTATTATCAGCCACTGATATCTTCATAGGTAACCAGATGCAACACTAAATGTCATTGATATTAATTTGCCATTTTAGTGCAGAATCAGGCCAGTGTTGTTACTGATAATTGCATTAATTTTACTTGTTGGTGGCTTTTTTGTTATCACCTTGCATGAATTATCCCACTGTGTAGCTTCCTGACCTTTCACCCATCTATAGCCCCCCCAGCACTATCTTTCTTCAGAAGCTGCTGTGCAGACCATTTTTATTTTATGCTTAAGGAATAACAGAAGACAAGTAGTTACTTAGACTGTGCCCCTATCCACACTAAAGGCATTTGCACTAATTCATAAATAAAGTGCCATCAATATGTGTTTATCTGGGCACGGTGTGATACACAGATCTGTGGGAGTCCAGGGGTAGATGAGTTGACATACAAAGGTCCCATCCAGCTAATTTTTCTGTTTCTGTGGTTTCTAAGAAGAGGGGGTGGAGGACAAATGAACAGATGGGAAGTATGTTTACTCTCTCTTGTTTTCAGATCTTGTATATCAGCACTCAGCAATGCAAACTCAATGTGGATTCAGGTTTTGGGGGAGGACTGTTGATGGCCTCAGTTCCCTTTACTTCTGTAGAGGGAAATACTGAGAGTCTTTAAAAGTATATTCCCAAATTACACTGTTTGGCCTTGCGATACAGAGTGCGAGACCACGAAACCCTTCCGCACCTAGAGAGGCAGCTGGCTTTGCACAGAGCCTTATCTGAATGGTTCATGATGGTTAATAAAGAAGGCACTTCAAGTCTTGACACAGGGAATATTACACAGGTACATGAGTCTTGAGAAGCTGATTGCAGACAAGCTCTTTTACGGGATACATCTTTCATTAGCAGTACTAATTGCTTAGATGCTAGGCATCTATAGAAAGAGGTGAGTAAATGGAAAACAGCATTACAGAAACAATAACAAAGTGAAATGTGTAGGACTGACAGCAGGTGGTGGAGCCATGTGACATTAGATTTGCCAAGTACAACTTGCATTCTCTCAGGCTCCGTATTATCTGCCAAATATTACCTTAACTTCTCAGAATCCAGGAGAAAAAAATACCTTTGTCCTTATTTTTGCACAGTATTTGCTAATATTTTCAATTGATAGATTTAAGTACTATTTTAGTATTCTGCAGCCTCCTACTCACAGTCTGCTACTGATAAGACTAATGATGAGAAACAAAAACACACTAGGTAGTTACTCATAGGGCTTTTAAGCACAGCTGAGCTGCTTGGGCAGTCATGTGTGTGTTGCAGTGACTTCTTGCAACACAAGTCAAAAGGACAGATACAACCTTGAAGTACAATAAAAGCAAGGCATACTGGTGTATGTATTAGGGTAATACTTTATTAACTAGTGCATAGCGAGGAATACAAAAGCATGTAACTGGATTTTTCTGAAGGCCTAGATCACAGCTACAGCTATACCGAGTCGGGAGGAATGTCAGCGAGCTCTGCTTCACGTTCTCTGCCAGAAGCGTTTTCTGCCTTGGCTTCTGTGCATCACGCCTGGTGTAAACCAAGCACGAGGGTGGTGTAAAAGGCTCCATCTGTTGTTTTGGCTCAGATCCACTTGACAGAAGCCGGAACCCGTGAAAGTAAGGGATGAGAAATCAGAGTTGTGAACCCGCTTCCTCCTCTCCTCACTTTCTCCTTCCCCAGTTTGTGTTTCTCCAGGATCAAGAGGAGCAGTGTCTTGTTCTAGATTGCTGCTTACAAAATGAGGGGAATCGGGGTGCTTTGTGTGTCTTCCTCATCTCTCCCATAAGAGCACAGGGATCACTCACAATTTAGACAGCTGGACTTAAGTTTCTTAAAGAAACAAAATGTTTTCCAAAGAGTGATAGAAACCAGTGATTTCATCACAGAAAGCCAGCACACACTTCCTAGCTGTTTGCTCTGCCCCAGGCTTGTTTCAGTTCACTATTCAGAAAGTGCCAGGCAAATAATAAACCAGATTCAAGTTAGAACAGTCCTTGTAAGAGTCTGGTGTAGCAAAGCATTTCTAGATGATGCAATGTCTTTCTAGACAATAGGAATGCAAAACTCAGTCTCGTCAGCAGGTTCATGTTGAGATGAATACTGTTAGTTACAGGATTAATCATCCCTGTGGTGCACCTGTTCAACACTACCTTAGCAGGGTCACAATTTATCAAGATCCTTCAGAACCATTTCTTGTTCTTTATTATTTTCTAAACAAAGCTTTTACTCCAGAGCCATGGTAGCTCCTCTTTAACTCAGCTGTTATATGGTCACGAAATGGATAGGGCCCTTTTACAGCCATATGAATCCCAATCAAGGACAGAATGCAGTTCTACACTTACCATGTCAAGTTTAAACAGTAAAGAAAAGACCTGTTTTGTAGGAAGGACATCATGAGGCTGTAAAGACTCGGATTCATTGTGGATGGCAATTCTCCCTCTTATTAAAGGGAAAATGCAGAGCAATCTGGTATTGCAAGTCCACACTGACATCTAGTGCTGAAAAAATTGCACTAGTCAGTGAGGAAACAAAGAAGGAAAAAGGGGTTGGACTGGAATTAAACATCTAAAAATATAGCAAAGCATCCCTCCTGCTCTATGGAAGTGACTGGCAGTTTGTGGACCCCTCCAGTGGGTAGGAGGTGCTCTGGCTGCATGATCTTGGGTACTGTGGGGGCATCCCTTGGAGACCTGCATGGGGTACCAGGTCTGACAGCCAGACACTCAGCATTGCAACCCCTGGCTGCACTGAAAACTGCTCTTCAGGACATGAGGAATCTTGAGCTGTGACTTATTTTAAATTTGCTTTGTAGCTACCATTACTGTAGGACTTGGCCTGGAGCAGCATAACTAGTAGGACACTGCTGCCAATCTTGATTTCTGAAACAAAGGCTGCACAAGGATGAAATGTTCTCACCTTCTAATCTGAGAAGAGAATTCTACAGTACATTACACAGAATCACAGAATGTCAGGGATTGGAAGGGACCTCGAAAGATCACCTAGTCCAATCCCCCTGCAGGAGCAGGAGCACCTAGGTGAGGT
The DNA here is from genome assembly GCF_964273445.1 of Streptopelia decaocto. NCBI lineage: Eukaryota > Metazoa > Chordata > Aves > Columbiformes > Columbidae > Streptopelia > Streptopelia decaocto. Next base: position 118,875,785 of record NC_138655.1, on the reverse strand, counting down.
TACACAGGATGGCGCCCAGGCGGGTATTGGAAAGATTCCCTCTCTAAGCTTTTCCTAGGGAAAGGAGTAATTTGTTTATCATTGGCTTTTAGTTGTTAATCTTCTCTTACGTTCTATTTTGATACAAAACATTCTCACCATTTTTACATACACACACAAAATTGCACTTTGTAATATTTTACTGTGCCTTTAAGGGTTGGCAAAGACTGTAAACCAAAATATTTGTGATTATTCATTGTACTTTCTACCTTCCGTGGGGAAGTATAAAGTAATAATAATAATGTACAGAATAATGAGTGTTTTTCAGTGTCTTAGCTGCCAGCGCGCTTCCTTCCCTGTCACCAGGGAAATGGTGAGATTAAAACCATGTGCTCTGTGTGCTTCAGAAGCAAGATATGCATGCCAATGTTGTATAAATCATCAAAGGAGACAAGCAAAAGGACAGATCCAAAGCCACCCAGATCAATGGACATTTCCCCCCCACCCCCGCCCCCATTGAATCCCAGGAGCTTTGGATCAGGTCCCGGTGGATGTCAGAGCTCTGCCAGCCCCACCGAGAAACTGCACTCCAAACGCTGCCATGCTGTTTGGCAAGCCGCAGCTGTGAGGTTAAGCAGAGGTTGGCAGATGTTTGCTCCATGGAGGAAATCCTGGTGTTGGCGAGCAGGATTTCTCAGCGGGACCCAGCACAGGGGTCTTCTTGTTTCTCTGCTTGAAGGCAAAGCAGGTCTTCACCTACCAGCCATTGCTATGTGTGAGGATGTCCTCTTCCTCCAGAAACCCTATGCTGGGCAGTGGGGCACGTCGGCAAGCTGTATCTCCTACCACTTTGTACGACCTGGGAATATCTCTTACCTCCTCTTTCACAGCACAGTGAGCAATGAATGGCAGGATTTAGCCCTTACTGCCTTGCCAGTGTGAAAGCCTGAGCAGAAAATGTGGCTTTTGTCCTGTCCATAGTACCTTTCCTCCCCTTATGGTCAGAAAGCCCAAGTGCTCAGATACAATTTCTTCTTTTAATTTTCGCAGTTCTTTATTTTTCTGAACAATACTCGTATAGAAGTAAGCAAGTTGTCACATCTAGCCTGTATTTCCACCCTTCCTCCCCCCCCCCCATCTCTTGTAATTAACAACCGTATGCAGATTTTTAAAACATTTCAGACTCTTGTGTCTGGGCTGGACAGATTGGGATGTACAAGGAGGATTGGCAGGCCCAATTAGACAATAAGTAGCATAAGTAGCTGTCAAAAAATACGGTTATAGCAGGAGAAAGCATGTGGCATCTCTTACTAGATAAGCTAGAATGATTGGCGTTCTCAGTCAGAAACACTCATTTTTTGATTTACTGAGGGCTTAAGACAAATTTTTTCACAGCTGAGACCATGCAAATCAATCATTAAAATGTAGAGTTACAGTCTGATGTCAGTTTAAATTCCATTAATATCTGTGGAATTATGCCCAATTTATCCACCCAAACTTATAGGGTCCAAAATTTAGTCTGTAATTATTATTATTAGGAGCAAAAGCATGCCAAACTGTATCACATGTCTAGAATTTTCTTGAAATAAAAGGTAATGGAATAGTAAAACCTCAAAATGTGGAATAGAATAGAGTAGAATAGATAAACAAGGAAAACAAGAAGGGAAAGTGAAAGATTAAAAAAGAAGGAAAATTAAATTAAAAAAAAATACAGGAATTTAGGAAAATTCCCTGATGAAATTTTAAAACATAGAAAAAAATTCCACATATATAGTAATAACATTGAATTAAATAATTTCAGCATCAGTGTCATCATATCATGTTCTTGTCCATCCTTTTAAGCTTTTAGGAGGGCCCAAAGGATATGTAATCTTGTGGTAGCAAATTATTCAAGAAGGTGCCAGTAACATCTGAACGGTGACTAGTTTGCAGAGCATATTCGATGCAGTGATTGAACATCCAGTATTAATATATTCAGCTGACATTAGCACCTAAGCCTTTAGGAACACAGCAGAGTGTATTCGAAGCAATTTTTTTTTTTCAGTACAGTGCTAGGCAATAATGGAGATAATCCCAACTAAGAGCACTGACTTGCTTTGCGCAGAACACGATCTATTATCATGACATTTTAAATTAATTTTGGGGAGCGGTGAGTTAGGTTGAATGCTAATAGTTTAGTGTCCTGTGCTTAATATTAAATTCTCCACCGGATCGTTTGCCTTGTGTTTAGGAGTGTGGTTCAGTGAAGGGAACACTCCTGTTCGTACCAACAGCATGAAGCAGGGCTGCTTGTCGGCGAGGGCTGTGGGACCGCAACCCAAGTCAGAGGTGCTCTGTGAGGCCTTTTAGTGACCCAGGGCTTTGACAAATCCCCATGTTGGGGTGAAGGGGTCACTTTTGTGAAGCAGTAGACCTGTTTAACAAACTGCTGCCTGTGAGAGAGGGAATATTGTGTCCAGTTCTGGGCCCCTCAGTTCAAGAAGGACAGGGAGAGAGTCCAACGCAGAGCCATGAAGATGATTAAGGGAGTGGAGCATCTCCCTTATGAGGAAAGGCTGAGGGAGCTGGGTCTCTTTAGCTTGGAGGAGACTGAGGGGTGACCTCATTAATGTTTATAAATATGTAAAGGGTGAGTGTCACGAGGATGGAGCCAGGCTCTTCTCGATGACAACCAATAGTAGAACAAGGAGCAATGGATACGAACTGGAACACAGGAGATTTCACTTAAATATGAGAAGAAACTTCTTCTCAATGAGGGTAACAGAACACTGGAACAGGCTGCCCAGGGGGGTTGCGGAGTCTCCTACTCTGGAGACATTGAAAACCTGTCTGGACAGATTTCTGTGTAGCCTCATCTGGGTGTTCCTACTCCGGTGGGGGGATTGGACTGGATGATCTTTTGAGGTCCCTTCAATCCCTAAAACATGTTACAAATTGCAAGAAGCTCAAACAGTAAGTGAAAAGATGTTAATAAGCACAGGAGGTCAATATATTTTATACTAGATCCCTAAGACAAGAGCTTTGGAAATACAGAACTTTTACAGAAGCTGTGATATCCAAGTTATGCAAATGTTACTCACAAAAAAAGAAAAAGCCACTATGCTAGCTTGCTAAGCAGAGCAGGAAGCACAGAATATTCAATAAACATCTCTGCAAAAATATTATGTAAATTCACATACAGCAGGGTATATATTAAAAAAATGGGCCACCGAAATACTTTATCATGTACAGATTGTTGTGGCTAGAGAAGCTGCTTTTGAATTTACCTGGGGATTTCTAGATATGAGCTATACTGGAATAAAACAGATGAATATTTTGTCAATCAGCAGCTGACATATAATAAATGTGTTTACTGATAATGCTGCTGTCAAAATTAATCACAAAATCCCAGGAATGAGATGCTACAGCACCTACTGTTTTTAGTTAACATCACCGTGTGCTGCATATTAGGGCTTTCTCAGGTAGGAAATTAATCCTTATTAAAATGTCTTGCGGGCATCAAAGCTGAAGCAATGAGACAAGAATGAACTGGAAATCCAGAAGCAAACGGGGTGGGGGTTATACAAAACAGCTCCTTAATAATCAGTAGGGGGAAACTCCTGAGAAAGGAGGAGTATGCCAAATGGAAACAGCTTTGCCTGTTGCCTGAATAGAGCCTTTAACCCCATTTTTGAGAGGTAGGGAGGAACATCATCAAGGCTGATCAGTCCCATAGACAGACAGTAAAGAATTTGGACTGTCTCTCTCTATTACTGTTTGCTAATGGAGCTGACTGGCAACTCGGACCATTGGTACAAGTTTAATTATCAGCCCTGTTGTTTTCATTATAAACTGCTATTCCTTGGGGTTTTACTGTTTCAGTTCTTAAGGCCATTCTGTGTGTGATTTCATCATGGAGGTAGCAGGACTAGATTGATTTAGGAAGAAATTGAGCCAGGTTGGTGCTGAAATTGTGGTTAAACTAGCCTGACATACCTCTTCACCTGTTTCTGTAACACACATGCTAATAATCCTGCCATTATATTTTCCAGAGAGTCCAACAGAACTGGAACCGTGTCAATAGTCTTTGCAGAAAAAGTTCACAAAGCTGCCTTTCTAAGAGGTGTATGGTTAATCTGGAATCTTTTAATGAGGCTACAGCCTGGCACATGTCCAGTGGGCAGGTCAGTTGGTCAACATCTGCAAGAAATCCTGGATTATATTCCAAATTTTGGTTTTCATGGAACTTGTAATATCCTTTCCCCATCATCCTCTTGACATCCTCTATGACAATCTCCCAGTTCTACTGCTTAATAAAGGTCTGAAAGCATGGTTGTTACTGGGAGGCTTACATGTGTTATACACACCAGCAAATGGATATGTCTGAAAAAGGAGAACCTGAAAGGACAGAAAGCAGATTTCTGTAGGCAGTGTTGCTGATTTTCAATGAAACATGGACATTTTTTTTTTCCCCACAAATCAAGCTGATTCTAGAAAGGGTGATTAGTTGCTCTTCTCCACAGCAGGCAGTGCTTTTGAAGTTCTTCCAGAGTACTTGTCATCAAAGTACTTGTTACTTACCTGCTTGGGTCTTTAGAGGGCTACCACATATTATTTTGGAAGGTGTAATTGTATGACTGTGAATCCAGCATGTTGTGTAGCTATTTGTGTAGGGAGACATTATATAATGCTTCCAGAAAATGTTTCCACAGTGTTAAGAAAGAAGTTGGCTTTGATGAACCAAGTTTTACTAGGCCAAATTGTTCAGGTTTAGCCCCTCAGAATCTGTCTCCTCCATAGGTTTAACTAAAATGAGCAGCGGACCCAGCCAGAAGATGTGCAGCTGTATTGCAGGGCTGCATTTGAGTGCCATCATCTGTCTTGATGATCTTAAAGATCTTTTCCAAGCAAAACAATTCCATTTAGGGTTATAACCCAGCCTAGCGCAGTGCAAAGGAAACGCTCAGAAGAGCTGGTCCCTGTTTGTGGATGCATCAGGGATTTGGGCATTGCACCCAGCTAGGACCCCGAGTGAATCCTCAGGGACAGCTGCCCTTTCATCCACACGTACACAGACAAATGGGAATCGTCTCGAGTTGCCTGTCCTCGTCTGTCTTCTTGTCACGGCCTGCTGATATGTTACTGTACAGATATGTCCTCCGTGCCCCAGGCGATGCCCCTATCTCAGCAGACATTTATAAACCCTTTGCAGATCCTAAGCAAATCCATTTTAGCCTATATGGATATGTGTTATCCAGCCTGTCCAGGATGAATTTTAACTGGTGCATAAGCACTGTGTAATAATTGTTTTGTGTGGTATTCAAGCATGCTTTATAAAGATACCGCCCTCTGCATAGCTAGGGTGTTCCTCCATTTGTATGGTAATGAAGCAGCATTCAGGGGGCCTTTTCTGCTCAGTTCTTACCAGACCCTGTTCCCTCTGATATCTGAGCAAGGCCCCCAACAGCTGGGCTGCTAATGATGGTGGGGGAAGACGAGGACAAAGAACCCCCCCATACCTATTGAGGGAGAAATCTGCATCTGAAAGTGCCTGGTGGAAATGGGCAGAGTGCCAAACAGCAGGGAGAAGGGTGATGCTCTAGAATATAAAGGAGGGCATATTGTTGTCTTTTTCTGTCTTGAAGTCACTGGTTATTTAGGAAAAAAGAAAAAAAAAAAAAAGGAAACAAACAAGGGGAGCCCTTTGATTTGGTAGCAGCACAGTTTCTGTTCATATCCCAACAAATACAACACCCCTTCTCTCCCACAGACCTGCCTGCTGCTGCGACTCTTCTCCTAACAATACAACCATTCTCCTGTTCCACCTCTCCATAACAGAGCCTCTACCAACAGCTCAGGAATGTGCTCGATCAGCAATTGCCCCAGGACTCAGCAGCCAAGGCTGTGCTATCTGAGTCTGTAGGTGACTTAAGTGTTTGTTTTCAGGCATCACCGCCTTTTTGGGAGTGTAGATTACGCAGTTGAACACATGATGCTTACTTTCATCTCAGGTCACAGCCACCACCGTGGCCCAGCAGCTGTTGCTGTATTCCAGTTGAATGGGTTCTTGTTTACTATCTCTAGGCAGAGATGCTGCCACCCTGCTATTGCAGTTCTTCTACTTTCACCCATTCTTACTCCTCTGTCATGGGGAAGGTGCCTAGGTCTTTCCCACTATAGTCCCCCTGAACTCCCTGCTGCCTCCAAGAAAAGAAAATTGCCTCCAAGAGACCCTGGCAGCCTCAGGCCCCAATGTTTAGTGGTACCTCCTGCTGAACATAGGTCAAAATTCATAGCTTGCCTCAAAACAGAAAGCAAAAAACATCTCAGCAGCAGGCTACAACAGCAAAAGTTCTTCTGTACTCGCAGTCACAGGGAACAAACTGCAGCAGGAACCTGGATGTCATGTAGAAACAGCATGCCCATGCTGGAGAAGATGCCTCTGTTTTCCCTGCTGTACTCCTTTTTCAGTAGCTAGGTTGGTTAATAGACAGCAGCCCTTCTTCTGAAACAAAACAAAACAATACAATATAAAACAAAAACAAAACAAAGAAAAACAAAGCAAAGCAAAACAAAACAAAACAAAACAGGAGGGGATTATACATAGGCCCAGAGTGAAAGAGTTCAACCAGGAAAGACAGTCTTCCCCCAGCAACCCATAAGTTATGCTTAGCTGTAAACCAGATTTTCAGCATGGTAGGAGGAAAGCTTCAGGCCCCTCAGTGAAGGTGGATAACAATGTGTGAATCACATGCCAGTGGACCTGGGCTGAGAATTTGCTATCTAAATCTCAGCTTCCCCAGTGCCAGAAGCAGCCCAGTTGGGGCTCATCCAGGATTAATCTGCAAAGACTAAGAAAGAGAAGGAGCAATGATTGACATGGTAATGCAGCATCTCCCATGCAAAAACACACTCACCCCCTCCAGCATTTTCATAACCAAATACACACCTTGTTTTGCACTATAAAGAGCATAGCAATGAGATGTGATAATGAGACATAGTGAGATGCATGTATAAGACAAGTTGTGGACAAGCAGTGAACATAAAAACAGACGTGTACATGTGCACAAAGGGAAGTATTGGCAGACAGGCACTTTCTTATGATCTAACAACAATAATCATGATGATAATTAAGTTCTGTTTTTCTTTTCAATCCCCCATGCACCTTTGTGTATCTGGAGAAAAGAGGAAAAGAGTTTTTCTATTCAGATTCTTGTAGTTAGACGCCAGTGAACACTGTCAAAAAAGCTCACTAATATCCACTTAAGTCATTGTGCAAATTTACTTCAGCTGTCTTCCCATCTCTTGCATTCCACATTTTTTTTTCCTTATTTACAAGGACAAAGCTGCACTGAAAGTCTTCAAGAATGCTTTTTACAGAGAATATTGGAAAATATCAGTTCAGAATTCACTTTCCACAATCCATGGCACACCTTCCTTATCAGGAATCAGAAGCAACACCAGACCTGCCTCTATTTCTAGTGCTTGCAAAATTAATATCAGCAAGCTTCAGATCAGAAAGGACTTGGAGAGATTGTCTGGCAAATATATCTGAATGATAAATAATGGGGGGGGGGACGGACGGACGGGACGACTGCCTGGGCAGTGCATCAGCAGAAAAAGAAGCAATATTTGTTCACTAAGCTCTCTTCTAATTATCAACATATTGCAGCTAATCAGCATTAGAAGCAAAAAGAATCTGTAATCTATCCATGTCTGCCTCTTTTTGGACTATTTCCAGTACTAATGGTGTCAGAGGAGCATTCAGGACTGGAATCCTCTGGCTTTTCCACTCATTGCTTAGAGGAACTCCAAGGCTACACAAAAAGTTATAAGTTTTCTGACTTTTGTGCGTAACACTTTTGTTCTTTTGCCTTTTTTTGCGAGGCTGCGGATCCACAGCAACTACCCTTTAGCTGAAAGCCCATTGTGCACTGAACCAACAGTAGCAGATGCAGAAACAGATTTCCCTTGGGAGAGAATATCAAGTCAGTGTGACAGCTGCAGTGGCAAGTACTAGCAATGTTCGTTGCCCTTGTAAATCTTGGGGATAAACATCCCTAAAATGTCAATAACTGATGGTGGAGATTGAGTAGAGTGTGTTGTAGTACACAGTATACATTCCTGTGCTCTTGTTGCATAAAAACGGCAATAAATGATCATTTATATTGAGCAGGAAGTAATTGCCTACGCTGGGGCATGTAGCTCCTGAGCAGGCAGTGCCAAGAGTGGGTGAAGATCCTTCCATGTGAACATGTCATGATGATCAGTGCTCATTGATTCTTTTACTCCTTTATATTTGTTACTGTCCAGGTGGATGTTTCCTCTGACTGAGGCAGAAATTGCTTGTGCATGGTGCAGTGGCAAGAGCTGTGCAAACATTAAAATGTGGATGTGATTCATTCCTGGTAATGGAAGCAAACCTCTGGCATAAGAGATGCAAATTATTCCCCCTTCTCTCCACCATGGCATGGAAGTCTCTCTAAGAGGCTTGGAGTATTTCTACTCTGTTTTTGCTCCCTGTTCACAAGAAACATTTAGTTTGCTCCCTGTACTACAGCCTTGCAGATGAAGTTGTGCTGGCTGCACACCCTCTTCTGAACTGGGAAATGTGCCTGCCTCATGACACTGGAACCATGCTCTACGCAAATTTTTCCTCTCAGCCATCCTTCCAGATACCATCTTTTTGCCTTTTTCGCCATAGGGTGCAAGGAAATTACTGGTGGGACATCCACAACAAGGGGAATTTGACTGGTGAAACCAGCAGCCCGCTTATGGTTGTTACTTTTACTCATGCCTGGATCATCTTGCAGTGGTTTCTATGACAACAGAAGAATTATTTCTTAACATAAATCAAGTTTGTCAGACTTATGCTTGTGCATCGCACTTGCTGAAGGCTAGATAAGCAATTCTGAGACCGAAAGCGGGCAAGCTGATCCGCTCTATGAAAATGGAGCTACCAAGGATCCAAAATAGCAAAGATCCCTTGTTTTCCTCAGGAAATTTGCTTTGAGTATTGAATTGTGATTATTCTTTTATATTTTGAGAAAGAAAAGCGTGAGGACAGTGAATATCATGAATTAATACACTTATTTTTTAAATACAGAGACTTTGGGACAAATCAACTGTGTTTCTAAGAAAAGAAGTGTGAGTATCCAGCACATAAACAACATAAGAAGAAGAAGAAAGGAGAAGATTCATAGAAGCTCCTCTTTAGAAAATGTGAAGAGGTTTCTGAAAATGGCATTCTGTGCCTGTCTGATACATGGATAATGATAATAGTTCTTGGTAGCCTGGTCCCCAGAGTGCAAAATCTTACATTTACCTTTTGCTTATACATTTTTTCTCATATTGTCCTCTGCCATCTTTTTATTAGACCCTAGAAATATACTTATCTTTGGCAGATTGGAAGGACTATTTTGCAGACACTTCATCCCTGTTGCATGTATTTCTGCTGCATAACAATGAGATTTTTTAAAGTATAAATTTATTTACGGCCTGAGTGATTAATAGCATTATGGCATCCCATATATGTTTGATTCAGAATTATTGTAATTTTTAGTTATGACAAAACCCTTTCAAAGTGTTGTGCAATTTGTCGCATTGATATAGGTATTGAGTTTAGGCAGTGGGTTACTCTTTTTAATCTAAAATAGGTGGTTAATGGGCTGTTTTAATTAAGCTGTCTGTGATGTAGGGGGTATCCTCTTCACCCCGTGGAGGAGAACAAACTCCATGTCTGGGTATGGAGGATGGGCTAAGGTATGAATATAGGTGAGCACGTTGCCTTCAGTCCACAGCACAACTCCTGCTCATCTCAAAAGGAGCTACATACAATGAGCAAAGGCAAAGCCTCATCTTTTGCTGCAGCAGGTAATGCACTGTTTATTGTTCTTTCACTCTGTTAGTGCTTGATTCAGCAGAACTTAGTAGGAGTGATTTCTCTTCCCTTCCTTCCCATTTTCCTTTCTCTGTTTCTGCTCCACTTCCTTCTTGGCACCTCTCCTTTCTTCATCCTCCTCCTTCCAGCAATTCCAAGCCCAGACTCAGCTGCATTTTGGCTTCATTTCCATTCCTCTCCATCTGCTAAATTGTATTCATGTATTATGTATCAAATGTTGACATTTATAATGGTGTCAATAAAGTTTTGAGTCAAAACCCAAATGTAAACAAGCAGCTTGGGCAGCGTTTACCTCTCTCATCAGTATTATTTCAGACTATTTTCAGACTCAAAAAAGGAAACACTGCATAGTTGGATCATACTAGGAAGATTTCTTGAACAACCATGATTGATAGGTCCATTTTTTGTTCTTTAATAGAAATTTAAATGCCAAAGAGTATGGTGGTTCCCTGTGTTTAACTCATAAAGCAAGTGGACCCAGTGTTTCAAGAGTCCTATATCAAAGTAAACATACACAACTGCAATAAAGTGAATATGTAGATCTTTTGAAACATCCACATCCACACATATGCATGGTTGGGTGTGAGGTTGCATGCTTAAAGATGCAATTCCACAGCAGTTTAGCAAGATCTCAGATGGGGCTGCCATCCACCTTGCCGTAGATGCGCTCTCCCATGCTCTTCTTCACTGATACTTGTCTGATCATACAATGAGCCACTTAAAGGAGAGAAACTAGCAATTCATTTTATTGAAAACTTTTTTTTAAAAAAGGAAGTGTTTTCTTCCAATTTAGTTTTCTGAACCAACTCACTGCGGGATTAGGTGTGTGGTGCCAATGTGAAGTAGAGCTGGAAAATCCATCCAGTAGTGTCTTGGGGCAGAGGGGCAGGTAATCAAGAGATAACAGCAACCTAGATCAGCTTAGGCTCTGACAGAATTGCAGCTTTAGTGAGGATTTTGAAAATCTCAGGCATGACTGTGCTGTATCCACAAAAGCATCAGGGGTCTGTCAAACTTGCTTCAGAAGTATTGTGACATTAGGGATGCTTAAATTTACAGCCCTCTTTTCCATTTCTTGTCTTCAGTGTATTGATTGCTACTCTTTCTCCAAGCTGTTTGCTATGCATCATACTTTCATTTTAGTAGAGGTCTCAGACATATATTGTCAGCTCTGGTTATCTGGATAAGACAAATTTCTCCTGCTCTACAGATTTATTTGATTTATGTTTATAGGATGCCCATATCTGGCTATTTGGATCTGAACTGCATATACACTAGAATAATTTGATTGCTGGTTCTGCGGGTCATCCAATTACAAGACACTATATTCAGATGGAGGCAAAATATGCAATAGGATCAGGACAGGACCAGCCAATCCTTATTTTTCTATTTCATCCAATACAACGTTCAGCACTTGGAAGGAAGGGAACAAAAGTAATATAAATCCTTAGGCGTGATTTCCTCTAGGTAAAAACTAATTGAAATGAGCCAAAATTCTGTTCCTTGATTGATGTGATGAAGTAAGAGCAAGGCTGGGTAGACTAACAAGTAAATGTCTGGGTCTAGAAGGAAACAAAGGTGGAAGCAGGCTAGAGATGAGAAGAGAAAAAACAATGGTCTTTCTGAAGGCTTCAGGTAGTTGAAGCCCTGCACCAATGCCCAGCTACTTGAACTATGGCCTGTTTATTTTTTGATCTTGGTCTGCAAATGATTCATGGCACTTAGTGAACTGCTGTGCCAGCTTGCCAGACAGTTATTAGGGAGGCCTAGAAATGAGTCACAGCTCCTCCTTCTGCATCTCTCCCATGTTTTTAATTTGTTCAGATTATCTCCCAGCAGTGTATTAATATTTGCAAGTGGGAAAGCAGCATCAGTGAAATGGAGATCTCTGTCTCTGTAAGGCCCCTCTGCCAACCACAGCCTTTGTGTTTAAATGTTTTCTTTTGTGTTTGGTTCTTGCTGCTCCTGATCTTTTGCAATATATCTCATTTTCTCTAATCATTTTACAAACACAGACTGAATCAAAGGACACCCTTCAGGGGAGAAAACACTTGTCTTAAGATCAAAAATTCTGCTTTGTTTACTGTTAAAGGTCACCTACTCTGCACATTACATTCACAATTTATTTTTGAGTTGCTGTTTATTCACTCTGACTGGTTCAACACATACATAATATCCTAAAAAAAAGCCTTGGTCTTGAAACACGCTGAGGGCCACCCAAGAGCTGCTGAACATCTCCCACTTCCATGAGAACTGAAGGTTCAGAGTAACTCGTTGTTCTGTGCCTTAGCTCTTCTGCTCAGAGCAGCACTGAAAAGCTTTACCCTGATGCATCTGCTTCCCACCTTCCATCCTGGCTAACCATCAGCTGATAGGTACCAACCAGAGGAACACATTTCTTCAGTTGCGTCTCAGAGAGAGAAGAGCTCAGCAGCACTTGTGGGTGTGTTGAACTTTTTAATGTATTTTCTATCTACGCAGTGGTATCTATAGGGAAAAATAAACCCACTACTGCAATTTTAAGTAATGTGGGAGCCATTAAGAGTCCCCTGTTCGTTCACTGCTCTGTACCATGACACTCTGGGCCTGGAGAGGGAGCTGTGATTGTTGCCCTCCTCTTCCCAGGGTTCAAGAGTTAGCAAAAAAGCAGGCAAGATCACACAGGGAGCAACAAGCAGTACTGACTGAAATTACCGGTGAATGACCTCTTTCTGGAGAGCTGCTATATCTGAAGGAGACATAGTATAGCCACACCAAAAAAAATTGTCTTATTTCAGGTGGGATAATCACCTTGTTCACAAGTGTTTCATGATGGCAGGAAACAATGCCTATTCCAGGAATGATAAATGGTCTTTGCAGAAGAGATCAATTTTCAGGGGTCTGTCTTAGATCACCTTTCTCTCACTCTTGAAATAGTTAGATGACAAGTTCTTCCTAGGCATATATTTTGTCTCTGATGAAAGCTTCCTCTAACCTCAGTGCCTGAAGGCTTCAGAGCCAGGTCCTGGCTGTGTCTTTCCTTCTGTCCTAACTGTCCTTCCAGACTTGGGTACAGGATCCTGGAAGCCATGAGGACAAAGCCATGAAGGCCAGCTGGTGCAGCCCTGTTACAAGTCCTGTTGTAGTTTCAGTGGGATGAGTACTCTACACTTAACTGGTTGAGATGTTCTTTATATGTAGTTAGAAAAGCTTTTACCTTAGTCCACAGAGCCCCAGTGAGAAAGAGGGAGCTAGTTATTACCCTTCAAAATGGAAAAAGCTAAATCTGGTGTAATTTTTCATCAGAATCCAATGCCCTCACTGCAAAAGGTCTATTAACTCTTAGCTACTCCTGCTGACACCAGCAGGGTCACTGGTGGAGCAGGTTAACATTCATTCTGAGAGAGGAAGGCTATAATCTAGCATATTTATCAGCCTAAAAGTCCACTGACTTTTGAGAGGGGTGGACAACCATAAGTATCCCTGAAGTCAAAGAGAACTGAGGGTAGAGACCAAGCCCAGGAGATTTCCTGGAGTTCTGTGTCTAGATCTTCAGGATCAACCTCCTGTAGCTATCCAAACACAATTTTTCATGGTTTAACCCGAGCTAGCAATACAACCATGATAGCCACTCACTCACCCCCCACCCCACCCCACCCCACCCAACCCCTCAGATACGGGAGAGAATCAAAAGGGGAGGGAGAATCTTCGACTGAGATAAACAAAGTTTAGTAAAAAACCAAAATACTAATACACTACTAGTAGATATATGTGTAAAATAGAAATAGAATATATAATAAAAGATACTCAATGCAATTCCTCATGAACTCCATCCACACCACACAGGCAGTCCCAGGAAGCAGCACCTGGTCCCAACAACCGATCCCAGAGAGAGAAAAGAGGAAAAAGGCAGAAAGGCCCAGAGGCCTCTGCAAAACAGCAGAATGGCAAAAGGCCGAACTAACAAAATCCTGAACAGAACTCCCCGGCTCCAACAAAGCGAGTGAAGAAAGTGAAAAAGCCAGAGAGAGACCAGAAGATCCTGACCACCCTTAAATGTGAAGCATGACGCTAATGGGATGGAATACCCTTATTGGTCAGTCTGGATGTCAGTCAAGCTCTGCCCCATCCATACCCCCCTTCCTCGATGCCTCACACCTGTGGGCAGAGCGCTCAGAATGTCCTTGGCTCTCAGGCCAGAGCAATTAAAAACATTCACTCTGTCCCGGGGCGTTATCTGCTTGTTCTTAAACTAAGTCCAAATAATGACCATGCTAGTTATGAAAAAGAAAGGTTTCTAACTGCATGAAGAAAATTAACCCATTTTCAGTCAAACCAGCACACAATTAAATATGGGAATCTTTGCAGGAGAATTCCTAATCCCATCCCTCAGTAGATGAGCAGAGGCCTCTGTGGGAGAGTGTGTTTTGTATCAATTACAAGAGTTTTCAGTTTAAACATCTCATTCTGGTACATGCGACATCCATGACTTTTCATCAGCTGCAGTCTGATCCTGTGATGCCATCACAGGATTGTATGTGTCTGTCTAATAATGGAGGCAAAGCTTATTTTCTCAGGAGGTTAATTCAGAAATGTAGCCAACCCACATGTGATTCACAGGAAGGACTGTATTATTTAGTTTCCTTTTAATATTTATAGTCACTAGGATCCATTAAAGCTGTGAAGCTGCACAAATGTTTGCAAAACTGGAGCTGTATTCTTTTAACCCATACTGCTCCTGGAAACATAATACAACTTTGCATAATAGACACCTGAGGGTTTTGTTGGGGGGGCAAAGGTAAAGTTGTGAAGTGATTTCAAAAGGAATCAGAAGAAGTATTCAGTCATAAAGTTAATATTTGGCACAGGAAAAGTGACACGTCTATAGAAAACACAAAAGATGTTTTCAGAGGACAGTGAATGGAAAAGGTTATAAGAGGGCTGTGCCAGATGGCAAAACCAACAAATGAGAAAATAAACCTTACCACTTACAGGAATTTTACATGGCAATGCATAGTCTAGTGGGCTGTATTCTCAGCTAGTGTAAGCTGGAATAGCTCCATTAAAGTCAATGAAACCAACAAGTCCAGCTGAGGACATGGAGGAAGGTGTTTCTTTATTCAGCCTTTTTGTATAAACCACACTTCAGTGCTTTTCATGCTGTTTGTTTTCCCCTTGTAAGACACTAAGGACCAAATTTGGCTTACAAGATTGTCAAGCAGCTTTTAACGCCCAACCCTATCAGCATCATTGCTGCCACTTTCAGAACCAACACATGGAGAAGCGCTGAAATGCACAGCAAACAACACACTGTGGAGAGAAGCAAGATGCCCATGCTGAGCTATAGTGACAAATGGTATATGGACAGAAACAGACTACAGCGTTGGAAACAGCCGTCTGAGCTTGTCTGCTCTCACCAGCAAACAGCTCAGGACGGGCAGGACCAGAGGTGCTTGGGCAGTTGGTGCTCCCAGAGGGATGTCACGCTTCATCTCCTCTGCACACCAGCTGCTTCTGCTGCTCCATTGTTTCCAGAGGAGGCAGGAATGAGCAATTGCGAATCTGCACACATACTGGCCAATCTGTTGTCCCATTATATCCCCAGATCTGCCCTGACTATGTCTAATGCAGTGCTGAAGTCAGACACAGGGTACTCTGTTCATTGAAACCCTGTGAGCAGTTCAAAAGGAAAAGCAAAGCCTTTGACAGGAAGCATTTTTGAGGGAACTAAAAACTGTCTTCTATAGCATGTAGAATACATGCTTGTGATGAAATGATCAAGTAATATACAACAGATGACTTGCAGAACAACACCTGTGCTAAGCACAAAGCCATCTGTAGGGAACCAGGAGGCTCCTGTGAGGTTTTGCATGTTTCGCTCATATTTTCCTTTGGCAGTATGAATGCAAGTGAAGAATACACCACCTGATTTGTTTTTTCCTCCAACTCATTGTCCTGGACCTCTGCAAGTCAGAATCCTCCATAGGCGAAGTTTTGTAGCATTGACCAGCTACTTCAGACCTCAGGGTAAATGGATAGAAAGAGTCTTGTAGTGGCTCGGAAAGTTCACTCTTCTCAAAACGAGTCACTCTGTTATTTCCTCCCTCAGATTGCAAATGGCATTTCTTGAGGTTTTTCTTTCCATTTTTTATCCATCACCAAATGCCCCTTAGCCTTGTGGACAGCACCAAATAAATATGACCCTGTCATATTATGGGTTAAGAGGAAGATCCTAGAGGAAAAGCAGAGGTTAATGTAAGTACAGAACCAACCAGCTCATGTATTCATCAACTGATCTCAGGCAAACCTCCCGAGATGTTTATCAAGTTAAATGCTCAGTTATTTCCTTCCTTTTTTTCCGCCTCCCAGTTTTTTTCCTGTTGTTGTCGCATTTGTCACCTATTCAGAATAGTCATTAATTCTTGTCTCAGTAAATAGGAGTACTTTGGAACAAAGGACTGGTGCTTGTGGGTGACTTTTCCTGAACAGTTCCATTCCTGAGTACTGCAGTTCAGCAGGAAAGCATTATTAATTCAATCTTCCTGAGTCCATTTTGCACCTTCTCTATAGATACAAGATGTCCTAATTTCTGATCAATGCAGAGTTTTTTTGGCATGGTGAGGAAGTCTCTCAGGTCCTCCTCATAATGGTTGTAACCATAAGAGCACAAGTGTTAAGGAGCTGTTAGTTTTCTAACGTTTACCTGCAACCCTCTCAGAGCCTACCAGAGCATCTATTTTCCAAGCAAAAGTCACTTGCTGCTGTCAGTAGGGCCCTAATAAGTTATTTTTCTGACTTGGCAGTGAAAAGAGACACTGGGCTAAGCTATGACGCCAATGTAGGTATTTTTTCAGTGCTCCTTAGTGAAGCATAGATGTTTATCCTGTATTTCCTGCCCAGCTTGGCTATACCAGTTTGTGTTCATGCTGGAAGGGCTGAAGCAGTAGAGCTTATGTGCACAAGCCATTATTTAACTGCTGAGAGGATACAGAAGAGCTTATGCTGGCAAATTGTAGCCTGAGCCTCCAGCCACCTGCCTGTGACTGCTGCACCAGCAGTAGCCTCAGGAGCAGGATGGAAGGCAAGCAAGTTTCAAGAAACCACTTTCCTGTCAGTGTGGAAATCCGTTTTCAGAGCCTGTAGGGAGAAGCAGGCTGCTCAGCTGTTCATCCTCACTCCAAAGATACCTGGGGACCTCATAAAATACTTGAAAGTTTGAGCAGAAACTTGAATTCTTGTGGTTCAGGTGATTTTGAAAGGCTTTGGGCGGGGAGACCTCTTTTGAGATGTGCTGTCTTCTCTGCATGTGCACTCATCCATGTGATACAATCTTAAAAGAGCAGATTAGTGAATGAGGATCAGTCCTGGGACTAAGGAAAAAAAGATTGACATCCTCCACTTAACCTTATCTGATGTAGTTATTTAGGCTCTGTTTCTAGTCACTGATCAATCATAGGTGTCTTTCAAAAACTGTTCAGCCCACCAAGTTTACACTCCTTTTTTGGGATGTGATGATTGCCCCCAGTGGTGGCCAGTCTCCAGTGACTATAGAGATAGGCTCTGTACCAAGGTTAGTTTAGACACTTCATATCTAGGAGGCTAAATTTGGGTAAAGTGGATGCCCTCCTACATTATGAGATTATGACATTTTAGGCATGTTCACCACAGACCACACCCAACTTGGCTGCTGTAACCCCTCATTTGATATTGCAGCCTCAATTTCTTGGACATTGTAAGAAACCAAAGGTTGGCTGTTCTGGATCACAGCAGTCAAAACCTGTCGTTCCTTTCTTCCCTTCAAATACCAGGGCCGTCAAACCTTATGTCTGAGATAGCATTTAAACTGCAAAATTACTTTAATTTCTTATTTATACACGTATTTCTTGGCCTTTGCTCAAGCTGACTGAATGTCAGGTTTTGGCAACCAAGTTGCAGAAGAACTGGATGGGATTCGGACTGGAACTGAAAGAATCTGCTGTGTCGTAGAAGAAGTTCAGGAGTGTGTTGGGAACAAGTGAAGCTCCTTGGAGGTCACGAGGAGATTTGATGAACCACAGTCACTAATTCTGCTGGAACATGGTAAGGCAGGGATGGGTGTTAACATCACTCAGAGCCAGATTTGCAGCATATGATTAGTTGCAAGACACCCAGGCTTTATTTGCCATTGAGAGGGACCCTGCATAGTGTGGAGGACTCTCAGCAGGTGATTTTTGTCCACCTGAAAGACTGTATCAGACTATATTGTTTGTGGTTTTGATCTTTATGGCCTATTTTTCAGAGACAGCTCTCACCTCTGGCCCCAGTGACTATAACTATACTTTGGGGATTTACTTCCTGTGAACTCTTAACTGACATAAATTGCCCTTTTGATTACACAAGGAAATAATATGATGGCTGTATGGAAGAGCTGCAGGATTGGACTCTCAAGGGTTAAGATCTCCTGGCTATGATCAGCTTCCTTGTTTGTTCAGCCTCCAACAAATTGAAGACAAGCAAAGCATTGGCATATAATATACAATTACATTTCTGACACATTGCATCTTGCTGTGCCATCTCTTCTTAAATCAGAAACTGTTTTCACTCTTAAAATTTAATAGACCATAATATGAAGCCTTGAATAGAAAGCATTTCTTTTAAATTTGGCTAAAAATAGCTTTCCTTCCACAGTGAGATCATGGCTTTTTACTTCATCTTATGGTCATCTGGCTTCGCCTTCACACATACACATATTTTATGGATTCATACAAATGAGATCTCTAAATTATTCATTCGCTCTGTGTTTTATTTTAATATTTTCCTGTTATAAGAGTTCTCAGAAAAGGAGTTGGCTGTTATGCAAATGCACATTCTGCAGACATAATGCCTGTTCTTGTATATACTCAAACACAGTTGAGTATATAGTCTTTTGCTTTTCATTTGAAAAGCGATAACTTCGATGGCTGTTGAGGAAGAGTTTAATTTGCATGCTTTTGTCCCCTCTGCATTTTGTTAATCTCTGTGACTGTAAATTTGCAAATTAAGTTGTATACGTTTGTTGATCAGACATAACATAAGGCCCTGTTCTGAGTAAAAACTGGGCTCTGTTCCTACGGAGCCAAGTACCTGGACTGAGGTTCTGGGAAAAGCTCTGTTTTTTTAATTTTCCAGCCCTCTAGGGCAAGACAGAGCAGCTTCAAGGCTGTACTACATTATTTTCTGTTTTCCAAGGTTTTCTGTTAACTCTGGGAAACAGACATCTGCTGGGAATGCTCTGTACCATTCCTGGTCAGCTGCCTGACCACCTCACGCTCTGCTTATGTCTTAAATCCCTTTACCCCCGTTGCAAGTGTGATTGCCAGGTACAATAATGGTGTTTTCAGCCACTCATTGCAGGGGAGATTTGCGTTAATGAAAACGGGAAAGAAAAAAACAGATTCTGCATGTTGGTGCTGCAGAGATGTAGTTAATTAGCCCTGTGCAAGTTTTAGTAAGTTAAGTTGAATTGCCTTCTCTGATCCACTGTTAACAAAAACCTTCTGCACAATGCAGTCCTAATTATTCAGCCTAGCGGCATCATTCATACAGATGCAATTTACTATTTATCTTCATTTTCACTTTAGCGTTTCTAGTGACAGCAGCATTAGGCATAAGTGATCCATCAACCACATCTCATGGTAGCTTGGTAACTTTTCTCTATACAGGACAGGTTGGTTCAGAATGCAGTAGCCAGAAGGATTTATTATTTGTGGTAACTTTCATTTCTTTTCCAAAGGGTGCAGGAAAGAAAGCTGTCCATTGTAAAATACATGTTAATAGGAACCACACACTAAGCTGTAGATAGTTTATGCCTATTCTGATCTAGAAAATTAGTTAGCATGGGCTTACCTCTTCACAATTTCATCCATGCTTTAAAGTGTGCTTGAGTGACTTTCTGTATACAGTACAATCAGTTTTGTTGTCCCAGCGTGTACTGCCCAAATGGACACATTACAGTAGAAGACCTTAGCATTTTGGTAGGTGAATGTTCATGATATTGTAATTTAAGTCTGGGTAGTATTTTAAAGAGAGCTGTATCTCTGGGCCAGAGGTTCTCCAAATTGCTTAAGGATGGCGAGAAGGGAATTCACATTCCCTAAGTGCAGTCAAATAAGAAAGCCCTGTTCATTCTGCCTCATTAGGCTGGCACTGGTTTGCGGGACCATGTGCCACCAGCACAGCCCATGTTTGTTCAGGGGAGCTGTGACTGATTACCAACAATGATGCGACTGATTACTCGGAAGGCCTGAAGAGACTTGCAAGGGGATTAATACTGGAGAACAGAAAATGCTCTTGGCACAAATGACCTCATTAGAATAGATTTATTTATGGAAAGAAGACAGATTTGAAGGTGTAATTGATATTCCAAGGAAAACTTCTTTGTGGTAGGTTGCTTCAAGAGCACAACACGTTTAATATGTTTACTCTGTTAAGGATATTTAGGACCAATGCATTAGATGTGATGGCAAAAATGAATCAGGAGATTTAAAAAAAAAAAAAAAAAAGCCAAGAAAGAGCCAAGGTTAGATTGTATGTGTGTTAGAAGCTGTGTCCGTTGACTCAAAAAGCTGTAATGTTGGTTAAAGTGATTCTGAGCTTATTTGCAGGAGGTTAAAATTTCAACAGACTTGCAGAAGTCTGAAATATTAGAGTGACATTAAGACAATGTGATTACACCTCACCAGGTCAATGTGACTTTTCTTGAAGCATTTGTTACAATGTCCAGAAATCTGCTGAACAACCAAATTCAAATATTTCCTTCCACTATTGGCCCACTATGACTGGAAAAAAGAGGAAGAAAATCAAAGTGCAATGTCCTGTGCAGTGTAGCAGGGTAGCCAAAAAGACATCTGGCAAGTGGCAGACATTCAGCTGTGGATTCCTTTGTCTCTTAGTCAAAGGAAAATAATGGGAGAAGATGTCCTGTTGTACTACTGCACAGTAGCTTGTTTTTGTACTTTGCATTTGAAACAAGAGACCTGATCTTGATCTTCAGGGTGAACCTGATCTCCGAAGAGACCAACACAAAGAGCATAAGCACTGAGCACTTCAAAAATCTAAACCCTGCAAGACAATTGAGATCATGTCTAATTTCATAACAATGTGATAGAGCTAGTCTGTCAGTGCCATGATTAGCAATACAGAAGTGCAAAACCAAGAATCTGTTTCAGCTCTGCTGAGCAATCCCTTGCCATAGACACAGTCAGAAATATCTCAGGAGGTGAGAGCATTACAGGTGACTTGACAGCTTAATGTCAGCAGGGACTTCAGAAGGTACTGAAGTACTGGGTCTGCTGAACTCCTGTTAAGATTTAGAGCATGGGTCTCCTCTTAAGGAAGACCCTACGGAAACTTAACAGAAGAGCTGTGTTTCATAGAAACATCCCACCTAATGTTAGGGAAATTGTGCAGAGTATGACTGAATGCCACAAACCTTAACTCTGCCCCTTGTTCCATCATAGTACCAGCCTGCAAGGGACACTTTAGGATAAGCAGCCTGCTGGAAGGAAATCCTGGAAAGCCTATAGCTTCCATTAATGTGTATCTTAAGATATTTCTCTCTGCATTTCTCAAGTCTCTCCCAAGCCAGTGGTCCCCTCCCATGCAAAGCAGCAGTTTTTCTCCTCTGATATCTCTTTCCTGTGGAGTCCGAGGGAGGGGAAATTCTGCTACTGCTCTGTGAATCCCCTGAGTATTCTGAGAAATACTGTTATGAAATTTACTATCAGCTAAGCATCACCTGGTTCAGGTAATTCCTGGAGGCTGTGGGAGGTGTTGGTTTAGAGAGCAGCCATGCCTCTACTACTATGAGACTATCTCTTTTTCCTGTTCTAACAGGCAGCAGGAATGTAGCACGAATGATCTCCTTTCACTGTTGTTAAACTGTGGCCAAGAATGCTACAACTGTAAATTCATCAGCTTAGTCAATATTCACGGTAATTGCAAGAATAATTTCCACAGGTTAAATAGGAAATGCTTTGACTTCAGATGCAGGCCAGCACTTCAACCATAAAGTCGATGTCAGTTGGTTGTTCATAATTTTGTCATATTTTAATTCTGTTATAATAAAGCTATATTTTTTTGGGGAAAAAAAAAAATAACAAACCCACAAAAAACAACACAAACCAAACCAAACCAACCAACCAATAAAACAAAAAAAACCCCAAAAAACAACAAAATAAAAACAAACCAAACAAACTAGAAAGTTCCCCTATTCTTAGCAGTGAGTATTTTGCTCTATGGCTCATGACATTTGAATGTTTGTATAGTCTACCTGAACGGTAAGAGCCTTAACGGGAGAACTGTGCCCAGTTCCTCATCAACCAGTAATAATGTTTATGTTTATGTTTAACCAATAGCACTGTATCATAAATCATGTGCTGATTTTGACTCTTCGTAGTCTGCAGATCTGCATTATTTGGAAAAATAATGGTTTTATGTAGGTGACTATCTCCATCAATTAAGCTGTTCAAATCCAGTTAGCTTTTTCTAGGAGGTGCTTTATCTCATTACAGTTCTCTCGACTTAAACAACAAAACAAACAAGCAAACCCCACAAAGCCAATGTCACTGTTCCCAGTGGTGCAATGAGTTAATGTCCTGCTCACCAGAAAGTGAGCAGTGATGCTAATGCTTCTAGTCAGGTGTGCTCTTTGCCTTCATCTGTCAGGGGGGAGCAACTCTGATGTTCATTAAGAGACACTCATTACTGTCACAAGAGAATGGCAACTCTTCACACCTCTCTGCCAAAACCACAAGAGCAATGGCCCACCTTGGTCCTCATATTCCAGCAGCAAGAAGCTTTCGAATGTAACTTCCCTCTGTAGGCAATCACAAGCCTGGGTACTGTGTTTGAAGAAGAAAAAATTGTGCTCTTGACCCAAACAGCGCTGCCCATATGCTGATAATGTAGCGCATGTGTGAATATTTCCAGGGCCCAGGCTCAACACAGTTGTTTCTCACACAATATTTCACCCAGCCATGTGGAAGTGAGATGATACCACACACCAACTTGTTTTACCATCTGGACACTGCTGGAAGCGTTTTGCTTCTCATAAACAGACTGAGATCATGTTTCCTCATTAGCTAGGTCATTGAATGGCTAGCCAAGTTATCTTGCCATGTTATAGCATGCAAACTTCAATGCTTAATCACTTCTGACCAACAGCCTTCAAATTACAAAAATAAGGATAGATCCCAAATCTTTAATCTTTTTTTTTTGGATGAAACATGCCCTAAACTCATGTTCAATGTTACTTGACAGTGTCAATGAGCACCAGGTCATTTACTCAACACTGATACTGATTGGCAACTCCAGATATTCCTGTTCATTTCTTGCCACCTTGCAGGACTCTGGCAGATGGCTGCAGTCCAAGAGAGGACTTGTAAAACTAGAAAGAGGGAGGCATAAAGGCCAGATATGAGACCAGAGAACAAGCTGTTCTGCCAGTGACTCAGAAGCAACCTCCTCCCTTAGGATGCATTTTATAGTTTTTGTTAGAGGGCAGGATTTGGATTAATGGGAGACTTGATGGATATAAATAATAATATCGCTATTTGGGAACTTGCGTAGTCAAGAAAACCGATGCAAACAATCTGTGAGTGCTCATAAAAATTGATAGCCCCTGAACTGAAGCAATGTAGGACTTGGTGAGTTCTATCTCTAACCCTTTTGTCTGTAACAGGTTCAGGTGCTGGCACACAGATGGGACTCAGTAGTTGCCAGGGATGGAGGAAACGGAGAATTGGTTTCAAAACTGAACATCACCAACTAGCCAGAGAGAGAGAAAACAAATATGCCATAGAGGTTTTAAATGACAGGACTTAAAAACACTTGTTAGTGATACAAGAAAAAAGGCAATTTGACACACAACTCCTCCTTTCCTCCTCTGGTCTGTGAGGCAGAGCCTCAGTATCTGCAGTCTTATATATTGCCATATCAGATTCTGCCGTAGTGCAAAATCCTATTTCATGACCCTTACCTTTGTCCTGCCCCTCTTCCCCAACTGGTGAAATTTCAACCTGTATAAACAAACAGCGATTTAGAGACAAACTCTGTGTAACCTTAGTTTCCTTCAGTACCCAGAACAGAAGGAACATCACGGTAGATGACCTAGGTGGAAACTGGGAGTGCTATGGAGGTCATAGCGGGAGGCAGATGAGGGTAAATAGGGCACAAATCTGTAGGGATTCAATATCCATTTGTTCTGCCGGTCACAGAGTAATGTGCTTACTGAGACAACACTTGCAGCAAGCTCTGGCACCAGTTTCTGCTTTGTAATGGTGACGAGACCTAATAGCATATTTTCCCTGTGATGTCTGAATGGCTAAACAGGTTTTGTTTCAGAAGCTAGAAGAAGTATGACAAGTATTATTATGATTAATGGGTGTTGTTAACACTGCCCATTTCCTAGACATGTTGTAGCTAATTTTAGCCAATGCATCGACTCTTTGTGCAGCCACGTGAAAACACAACGTCTATGATGAGCAGTGCACATAGCTACAAGCTGGGCACATGAATTTTAGATGCCCACAGAAGCAGCTGACTGGTTGATTCTCTTTAAGCACCTCCTCCTCTCTTCTGCCCCCTGAGTTGCCTCTACCCTCTGCCTCAAAACCTGTGGTCACGGATTTGTCTCAAGATGCCTGTGTCCAAAGTTTTGCCCTTCCAGTTACTAATTTTGACTGGCTAGCTCTGCGGGATGGTTTTGGAGTATCCTGAAAGCACTATCTTGGCCACTAGCTGTCCTTTGACCCAGGCTAGGTAGCTGTGAAAGTACCCGTCAGGAACCCAGAGTGGCCTGTCCTCACTCAATGCATGGCCCAATGCTGTTGAGATCTTGATAATCAGGATGTAGCACTGAGAAAACTGTTAAAAGATGGAGTCTTGGTGTCCATGCAGCACACACCCAGGATCCAGCGCAGGAAGCATTTACAGAAACTGTGTTAGGCAACTCTACAGAGCCCAAGATTACCATCCAGGGAGGAGAGCAGAAATCACAAGCGTCAGACACGCAGTCATTTTGGCTGAGCCCTGAATCCTTCATTCATTCCAAAGACAGCTTTGTAGATGACTAAATGACAGATTTGCTTTTGAAATGCAGCGATTACTGCTGATCTGAAACTTGCCAACCGCTGTTTAGTTGGCCTCTCAGAGAGAGTGTAACACTGGTCTGGAGGAAAACCCACTTTTTCGATACTAATGGTTAGGCTGAGCTCCTGGATGGTTGCCTCCTGAGCGTGCAACAGTGCTACAGTCACCAACAAACAGGAATTTCTGGATTATTTCTTCAGTGATACTTGCAGTTGGATCTCACCAGCCATAGATGAATGAGTGGCCACTGTCACCATTTGTCACAGTCTGAGAAGGACAAGGCAAGATGACTGAAAACAGGGGGTTTGAAAAAATTGGGTGACTGCTTGGCTCTGCCTAACACTGAAAACATGCTGCTTTGCTGATATTTGTGTTCCTACATTGCGTATTTCTGTGTCCCAGAACCATTTGGCATCATTCTCACAGATGCTCAGACTAAAATTGACCACTACAGCCACCCAGTCTGAACAACCACTTAAGCTGGGCCACAGGGTTTAACCCACAACTTTGCTAACATGACCCCCCAGGCTGTCATTCCTGTGAGGTGGGAGAATACCAGGACAGCCCTAATTGAATGGTGACTTTCTTCTCTAGCTGGTGTACATCAATGTTAGAAAGCCACTGGACACAAGATTTCACATCAAGTCACTAATTGGGGTAACATAACATACAGGGGCTGAGCCAGTTGGCCTGCATTGTTCTTTGTCTAAATTTATATCTTGCATTTTACACTAGTCTGGCTGGTCAGGGTGGGAGTCATCTCACGTCAGATGTTTTCACCTGAGCTGGCCTTTATCAGCAGTGAAGAGAAGTAGATACTTGTAAGGCATGAGTCACCTGCCCTCTTTTAGATGTCTGCATTGGGGTAAGATGACTCACACTGTTCCCAGCTACAAAGGAAGTTCAAACCTCAAGCTCAGATAAAGACTTTTCTATTGTAACCTCCGAAGTTAGATGTATCAAGTACTATTCTTGATATCTTGAGGTGTGTCAGTGGCCCAGTGTCACTCCTGATGCGTCATTTCTAAATAAAACAATACATTTACCCTGAGAATTATGTGTATTATTCCCAACTGCTTAAATGAGCAATAGCCCAATTTAAAAAAAAGTGTTTAAAATATCTTATGGAGTCCTTGGCTTCTATCTAGCCGGCTTCTATCTTTTGCTGCTGTTTTGAAGTCACGTCTTCCTATTATTTTTGCAATTAAACTTCTCCATCCTTCTTCTACTCCTGATGAGCTGCTGGGAGACCAAACAAAGCACGGAAGGAGTGGACACCGCTAAGAGAGAAGGTAATACATACCACTAATACTGCCAACTGTATGAAATAAAGTGATTACCCAAAGGAGTGTTTTTCACACTAGTCCCTTTTATTAAAAAAAATAATAAAATATTAGTTAGTTATGACAGCAATACATACTTCTCCAATGGAATGATCTTAGTGGGCAGCATCCCTTTAAATTAGATTTTTCTAATCTAATAACTAACTTCATCAAGCAGCCAAAATCAATGCTTTGTATTAGACATGGACTCGAAGCTATTAAGGCCTTATTATTCAAACATGCACCTCCCTTCAGCTTTTATCTCCCCTCAAGGGTTTTCATAGTAAAGCAGACTTTTTTTTTTTTTTTAATTAGCTGTTCTGCCCTAGAGTTTTCTATTTCATTTTCCAGTATCCAGGGAAATATTTTTTTTAACTACTCAATCCTTGAATAGAAAATTTTTCTTCTTAGTTCTTCATTACCAGTGATGATAAAGCTTCATGGAAGACATTCTGATAATGCAGAGGCAGAAGCACACAAAGGCGAAGTGACACTTCAAAGAGGCATTAGCTCTGATATTGGAATCTTGTTCATTTGACTCATTCCTAAAGGACAAGTTAGCAATTCACAGAGGCACAGTTCACTTGGATGCGTGAAGTGTCAAGAAGTGTCAGCAGAGCTGCCTGAGCCCAGAGCCCTTGAGCATGTGGAGCTTATGAGAATTTTCATCATATTTTTATTTTTCCTTGACTTCATTTGATTTCATATGATGAGCAAACCACTTGCTTAGCTGTTTTTCTGTGTGTCGGAGGGACCCAGAAATGATTCTACAAGGAATACAGTTATTGTACAAGAAGCACAGTTATTGTACGAGGAGCAATCTGTGTGTTTGTTGCCTTCCCGTGTGTTCTGAGCAACGTATGACCGCTCACCAGCCAGCAATGTGTGCAATACCATGAGCACCCAGTGTACGCCTCCATATCACAGTTGCTGTGCTTTTGCTAATTGATCATGGTGTATTTCATCAATGGTATAACCAATGTATACATAATCGATGCATAATCAATGTACCTGTATTCAATAGGCATAAGTACTTGTATTGTGCACTTTCATAGAATCATAGAATCATTTTGGTTGGAAGAGACCCTCAAGATCACCACATCCAACCATTAACCCAGCACTGGCACTAAACCATGTCCCTAAGAACCTCATTTACATGTCTTTTAAATACCTCCAGGGATGGTGACTCCACCATTTCCCTGGGCAGCCTGTTCCAATCCCTGACAACCCTTTCTATGAAGAATTTTTTCCTAATATCCAATCTAAACCTCCGATGGCTCAACTTGAGGCCATTTCCTCTCATCCTACCACTTGCTACTTGCAAGAAGAGACCAACACCCTCCATGCTACAGCCTCCTTTCGGGTAGTTGTAGACAGCGATAAGGTTCGCCCCTCAGGCTCTTCTCCAGGCTAAACAGCCCCAGCTCCCCCAACTGCTCCACATCAGAACTGTGCTCCAGTCCCTTCACCAGCAGGTCAACACTCCCCCCCAGCTTTGAGTCATCTGTAAACTTACTGAGGCTGCCCTTGGTCCCCTTGTCCACATCAGTGATAAAGAGATTAAACAGAACTGGCCCCAATACTGAGCCCTGGGGAACATCACTTGTGACCGGCCACCAACTGAATTTGGTTCCAGTCACTGCAACTCTTTGGGCCTGGCCATCCAGCCAGTTCTTTATCCACCTATCCAGGCCATGAGCTGCCAGCTTTTCCAGGAGAATGCTGAGGGAAACAGCGTCAAAGGCTTTACTGAAGTCTAGGTAGATCCAAAACCTATTGCAAGGACACATATCACAAATTAGACAAGTGGAAACAGGATTTTGTTTAATTTTTATTTTATTTTTTTAATTTTATTTTCTTTTTTTAAAAATTTTTATTTTATTATCATTGTGGTGTGTGCTGTGGTGTGTCTCATGTGCAGTTGTGTTTAGTGCTGTATTCAGTTTGTTGGGTTGTGTGTTGAATGGTGTGCTGCCTAGTGTTTTTGTGTCTGGTGTGGTGTGATATGTGGCAAGATGTGGTGTGGTGGTGTGTGTTTTGGTGTTGTGTGGTGTGTTGTGTATTGTTGGTGGCTTGGTGTTGTATGCTCTGTTGTGTATTGTGTGGTGTGGCGTGGTGACTGGTGTATTGTGTGTTTGCTGTGGTGTGTGAGGTGCTGTGTGCTGCGCTGTGTTGTGTACTGTGTTGTGTGCTGTGGTGTGTGGTGGGGTGTTTTGTGTTGTGTTACATTTAGTATTGTGTGGTGTTAGATGAATTGTGTTGTGTTCTGTGATGTATTTTCTGTAGTGTGGGGTGTCTTATGTGCTCTGGTGTATAGTGTCTTGTGTGGTGTATGATCTGTGTTGTGTTACATTTACTATTGTGTGGTGTTACATGAATTGTGTTGTGTTCTGTGATGTATTTTCTGTAGTGTGGGGTGTCGTATGTGCTCTGGTGTATAGTGTCTTGTGCTGTGTGGTGTATGTTCTGTGTTGTGTGGTGTGTTCTGTCACGTTCTATGCTCTGTGTAGTGTGTCTTGTGTGATGTATGTTTGGTGTTATGTTGTGTGAGAAGAAGAACAAGAAGAAGAAGAAGAAGAAGAACAAGAATAAGAAAAACAAGAACAAGAAGAACAAGAACAAGAACAAGAAGAGGAAAAAGAAGAGGAAGAAGCAGCAGCACTATCCTGCCTGCCCAGTACTTCTGTTGCATGCAGAGAGAGCTGAGAAGTGGTGCTGCTGATGGTGCAATGAGCCTGGAACCCTTCCAAGCATTAGTTGTTCTGTACAAGCAAGAATCCCTGGGGAAATGGAGCCCAGGGAAGAGCAGAGCTGGCTCCTGCTGCAAACTTGCCCTGGGCAAGAGAGCCCGAGAGAGCCAGGGCACGAGTGGTGCCTTGGAGGGCAAGAGCAGTGGGCATGAACTGAGCCAAAGGGCCCAGAGGAGCTCTGACAAGAGGTCATGCTCAATGCTGCAGAGGAAGGCAAAAAAACCCCGGGGACCAGGGCCAATCTGCCCCGGGGGAAAATTCCTTCCTGACCCCAACACTGGCGATCGGCTGTTCCCTGAGCATGTGAGCAAGACCTGACTGCTCGGCCCACAGGCTGGTCATGCCTCCAGGGGAATCATAGAATGATAACATAGTTTGGGTTGGAAGGGACCATCTAGTCTATCCACGCTGCAATGAGCATGGACATCCTCAACTAGGTCAGCTTGCTCAGGGCC